>NC_065524.1:25599460-25655788 GCF_006386435.1 Epinephelus moara | reverse complement strand
GAGATCACTGTCTAGCCTCCTGGAGGTGTCGTGGGACCAACTAGACGAAACACTGGTGAAAGGAGGTTCCCACCCGATGACCCCAAAGATATGTTAGTTATCACTGCTCACTGGTCTGTATAGTTAAGCCTTGCCATAATAGCTTATCATAGGGCTTAGGAGGTTTTTCACTGAGTGCTGATCCTTTCTTTAGAGCACAAACGTCTTGTGTTTTTATTTGAATACTTTAAGTCTTATTCTGATGCAAAGATTTGTTAATTAGGAGGAATGTAGCACAGCATGAAAGTAAAAGCAGTGCTCTGTTGATTTTATTTAGGGTAAGATATATATTTTGCGTCTAATAGATGCACTGTGAAAAAGGACCAGTCTTATCTTAATGCAAAGATTGGTACATCAGCAGGAATTTAGCACAACATGGACGTAAAAGCAGTGCTCTGTTTATTTAAATGTCACATTGTAAAAATAAATTGTCCCTAAAAATCAATGAATAATCGTGATAATTAATCATAATCTCAAAATTGATCAAAATAATTGTGATTATCACTTTGGCTGTAATCTTGCAGCCCTGTCATTCAAGATGATGTCACCACATCGGAGGGCTAAAGTGTTTTAAGTTGTTCAGAAGAGTAACACTCAAAAGTGGCCGAAAAGCCTGCCACAACAGAGGGCGAGACACAAAGAGTTGCACACCTCTGGACAATCCTTCTTCAAAGGATTTCATGTTGTTCACCTGGAAAGTCGTGGAGGAAGTAGTTGTGTGGAGAATAAAAGCTTGAAATGAAGTTCAAAGGTTGACAAAAGGTTTGTGAAGGACTTTGCGTCCAGGCCTCAGTACAGGCTGGACGAAGATTAAAGTTTCCATGCAACATCCGTCACTGCTTCCCAAAAAGAAGCATTCCCTTCAAACAGCAAAGAAATATGAGATTCATGATCATTCTCGTGGGCTTTATCCTCTTTGGGAACCTTTGAAATTCAAACTAAAACTGGGTTAATCCCATATGTTTTCTGGAGAGTATCTTGATTGCTAAGCCAACCACAGTTGTATCCCCATATTGGACACAAGGGGAAATCAGCTGCGGGTCATACATCTAAAAAACACAAGTCTGTTTGGCAGCCAAAAAGATATTTCCTCCTTTCTCTTTTTAAAAAGCCTCAAAAACCAGATTTCTTTTAAAGCTAGCTCTTTTAAAGCTTTTGATGATTTAACAAGGGTGATTCTTCTCTAGCACTGCACCCGAAGCATGAGCCGGATTACTAACTAACTGGTAAGTAATGTGTGTTCAAACAGGGGCTGATGTCCACTTTACTCAGCAGGGAAGTGACACAGCCAACAATATAAACAAACAAAATGAGCTGCAATTACCTCAGTCAAATAGGGGACGCTGCTGGACTCAAAATCAACCTCATTATGTACACTTAGTATGTTACCTGCTGCATGAGGACTTGCACTTATTTTTGCTTTCTCTTTTATTCATCTTTTTGGAGAATAAGAGTGTAGATTTTGTTGGGGTGATTAAAGCAAGGAAATGATATATGCACAGATAGTATATTAAAAAATGCATGTGCAGCATTATGTGCTCTCCCTTTGGTCTGTAGTAGAAACTGAATACGCTACTTTTCATTCACACCCAATACTATATCTGCTTAATCAGCAATATCATCATGGAGTCCCTCTCTTGAGATGAATAAGAGCATAAACAGTGTGAGGAAGGTCAAAACAGGCAGATGAAGGACAGGTGGTAATCTATAGGCACAAAGTGTTCAGGGAGTACAAGAGAGCAAACGTCACAGTGGGACTTCAGCGACCTCCTGCAAGCTGATTAAAATAACATTTGCATACAAATTATGTACAACATACTGTGTATTGAATGGAAAAGAAAAATTATTACACCATACATGTTTAGACTTTTTACCACAGGAATAAGGGGTACTTTCTACTTGACCTTGAGAACAACAGTTGACACAATATCATACGAAAGCTCCAGAACAGCTACAAAATGGACCTTGTGAGTGATGTTTCCAAAGTCAAGAATGAACTTTTATGGCCAACTTTAAAGCCGACATAGATGGAAAGTCCATTAAACATTCTGAGATCTACAATTCCATGACAACTTGGCAAACTCCATCTGCTGATGAAGATCATGTAATATGATCAAAAGCTCCTGAGCAACTACTCAACGGGCCTTATGGTGAGATTATTTTGTCAACATTACTTTCAGTTTTAGATAAAATATTATATGTGAACTCATTTATTCATTCATTTTTTGTAACCGCTTATCCTCTTGAGGATCACGTGGGGGCTGGAGCTGATCCCAGCTGACACTGGACAAGGCGGGGTACACCCTGGACAGGATGCCAGACTATCGCAGGGCTGACACATAGAGATAGACAACCATTCACACTCGCAGTCACACCTACGGACAATTTAGTCACCAATTAACTTGCATGTCTTTGGACTGTGGGAGGAAGCTGGAGTACCTGGAGAAAATCCACGCTGACACGGGGAGAACATGCAACCATTCAGACAACCATTAATGCTCACATTCACACCTACGGACAATTTAGAGTCACCAATTAGCCTAATCTAGTCTAGTCTTCGGACTATGGGAGAAAGCTGGAGAACCTGGAGAAAAACCACGCTGCGGGGAGGGCATGTGAGCCCGCAATCCCAGGTTTGAACCATGAACCTTCTTGCTATGAGGCGACAATGCTTGGCGATTAATCATTTGGCCTATAAAGTGCTGCAGGAATGATGTTTTTTGAAGGCCAATCCAGACGTTGACATCACCCTGGTTCCCTAGACAAAAAGCCTATCAGATTTTTCCAATGGATTTTGGATTATTACAGAAATGAATCTCTGTGTCGAACAAAAGTTTAGGATATTTACACGTTCTGTTCAGCAAGCAATCTTCGCAAATGAAAACCCCTTTTTTCAATTTTTGAAGCATGAATTACCGGAGTAAAAACGTTAGGCTACAACCATCGTCACCACACGAATGTGACTGTAAAGACGTGTTCATTTAGCCACTTATTGGGTAATTACTGAACGATGTTATGTCACAGTACAGAAAATGGTGAGAAGCTAAAAAAACTCAATGACTTTGAGACGAGGGAACTAGAACCCACAGGTCTCATTCCTGCACCAACCTATGTGAAACAGGATTAGGGGACATGATGGTATAAACCACGCTACAGTCCACCAGTCCAAGATCTGACAATACCATTTCTGGTGCAGGAGCTATTCGGGGCAGGTTATGTAGAAATCAGGGCTGGATTCTCATGAGATCTTGTGAATCCAGCTGCCTTGCAAGATAATGCAATTTGGGCTGACATGGAGAAGGAGGGTGAAGTTGTGAATACACAAAATTGTTACACTTAAACTTATCTTGTGCTACAATCTAGAAGCCAAAGGTATTGAGTTTACTAACACAGAGGAGTAAGAAAACCAGAAAACATGCACTTTTGAGAAGTCAGAACCAATATTTTTTGGCATTTTTGCTTTAAAAAGAGACTGAATTACTATTCTAATATTAAAATTGATGCAGATACATTGTTCTTGATCAACTTCTGGATTAATCACCTTATCATTTCAGCCCTGATGTAAACAAATTCTTCATTATTATATACCTAAAGCATGTAATCTTTGCTGCTGATGCTGCTGAGAATGGGCAGACAGGAGCTGAGATAATTGTCAAAGCTGTTGATTGTTCATGAACCCTGCTACAAAATTGTGAAATACTTACTTTAACCAGAATCAAAATTAGATCTTTTATGTTGCAAAACTGTCAGATAACCTCTGTCATAGCTGCTCCTAACCACACAGGCCTGGTCTCAACAGCTTTCAACTCGAGTCAAATATGAAAGCGAGGAAATACAATAGGACCCCAGAGACATGACTTTCCAGTTATTTCGAAGAGCCGACCTTTAATAACAGCGGATCAGAGGATAAGAACTCTGATTATGGGTTAGAAAATAGCGAAGATTTAATGTTCAATATTTGCACGGCAGCTGCAAAAACAGCCCTCCAATCAAAGCCCTGTGATGCGTCTGTGACTGCCCTCAAAAGCTGAATTTTGGCCAGCAGTGACTCACTGGAGGATCCTCTTTCAGCGGAAAAAAGGAAGATGAAGGTACTACGATTATACACAAGGACAAATGTCTTAAAAAAAAAAAAAAGGTATTGTGCCAAAAACGCTGACAAGTAACACACGGCAGAGGTGAGTTCAACTGTTGCGATTGGATTCGATGGAAGTCTGGCTCTAACCCAGAATCATTTCTGGGAGTGCCTACTGTATTGATCACACATATTGATTATAAAATGGGCCAGTATTGAGCCAAGCTGAAGCCACTGCACGGACGTGAGATAGGTGTTATTATCAGTGTGGACAGGTTTGTTCTTTCTTTCAATGCTTTTTTGTCTCGTGTTCACAAATACATGAAATGAAATTTAAAAAATAGGAGCGCCCTTGAAAACAGTCGAATACAATAGGTCTGCAATGTTTTCTACCAGCTGTCGAGAGAGGTTTGATTCAACTATCACAGATTGAAATCAACAGAAACGGGCGTCTACATTATGTTTTTAACAGAAGTATTGTTAATAACAGGGTTATTCATTGTTCAACATTAGGCTTTAAGATGTTTGAGTATCTTTAACCACTTGTACAGCAAAGTTTTACATTAACAAAAGTACTGAGAGAACAGTTCTTCATATGAGGAGATGCACAGATATTAAAGTGGTATTGATCTTCTAACTGAACTCTCAGCAAAGCAAATGAGCTGCAGCAGTTGTGGTTAAAGGCAGTTTGTCCACTAATTAGAGGGTTGGCGGTTCAATCCCCAGCTCCTACAGTCCAAGTGTCAAAATGTCTTGAGACAAGACACTGAACCTTAAATTGCTAATGATGGTCACTCCAGCACTTCACTAGCTCGCTGCCATCAGTGAGTGTATGAATAGGTGAATGAGAGGCAAATTGTAAGTGCTTTGGATAGAAGGGCTAATAAAAGCAGCCATTTCCCACTGAAATTTGTTTTTTCTCTAAAATGTCAAAACATTATTTTAGGTAAATTCAAAAGTTTGACATATTTAATTGGTTCAAGCTTTCTAAATGTGTATCCATACACAGACGCCAAGGATTGATCTTTTATTATGGTAAATGGTAAATGGACCTGCACTTGTATAGCGCCTTTCTAGTCATCTGACCACTCAAAGCGCCCATTCACACACACACTCACACACTGATGGAACACCCATCAAGCAATTTTGGGGTTCAGTATCTTGCTCAAGGATACTTCGCCATGTAGGCTGGAGGCGCCGGGGATTGGACCGCCAATCTTCCAATTGGTGGACGACCCGCTCTACCTCTGAGCTCATTCATTTTTGCTAATACACATTTTTATACAACTTTTGGTACTAGAATAATAAAATCAATTGGTTTTTCGGTCCACTAGATGGTGCTGATGTTTTGTTTTCCTGGTGAGGTCAGCAGAGGTCTCAGTCAGCAGCTTTTGGCAGGAAGTTAAACAAAACAAAGATGGAGGCACTGACAGAAATCAGAAATGAGCTGTGGGCATCTGGAAACATCTGGACTTATTTTGGATTTTTTTTAACATGGAAGGAAACACGGACTTGGATATAACACATGCGATTTGCAAGCAGTGTCATATGAGAATAGTGCGGGAATACTACGACCATGAGGGCTCACTTTACATTGACAAATTTTATCACTGGGGAAAAAAATTGCAGTTGTGAAAAAAGGTAATAAAATACCAATATATCACAATATATTTGTATGCAATACACAGCCTATCACAATATCACAGTAATATCGTGATATTGTATCGTGATAATATCGTATCTAGATAATATCATATCGTGATAATATTGTATCATGATAATATCGTATCGTGATAATATCGTATCTAGATAATATCATATCGTGATAATATTGTATCATGATAATATCGTATCTAGATAATATCATATCGGGATAATATTGTATCATGATAATATCGTATCTAGATAATATCATATCGTGATAATATTGTATCGTGATAATATTGTATCATGATAATATCGTATCTAGATAATATCATACCGTGATAATATCGTATCGTGATAATATCGTATCTAGATAATATTGTATCATGATAATATCGCATTGTGATAATATTGTATCTAGATAATATCATATCATGATAATATTGTATCATGATAATATCGTATCGTGATAATATTGTATCGTGATAATATCATATTGTGATAATATCGTACTATGATAATATCATATCGTGATAATATCGTATCGTGATAACATCGTATCGTGAATCCTCTGGCAATTACCACCCCTAGTTTCAACTAACAATTATTTTCATTGATTATTTTCTCGATTCATCGATAAGCTGTTTGGTCTATAAAATGCTGAAAAATGTTTATCTGTTTTCTCCACGATCCAAGAAATAGAGTACAGAAACCACAAAATATCCACTTGAGAAATTGGAGACAGAGGGGGTTTTTTCAGCTCTAATGGTAAGGGTTATTGTTAGGTGTACTATACCAATAGCAATATCTAGCAATCCAATGGCACATTTCATACAACTGGTGAACATACTTGTGATGCAAAGACCAGGCTCATCTACACCTTACACACACTTACATAGGACAAAAATCTACGGGGGAATCTGAGGAGAGGAAGTACAAGAGTCGGTGTTCAAGTGCTCTGATTCAGTGAAGATCTTAGCATCTTTGGTGTTTTTGTACTTCTAACTCAGACGCTCCAGGTTCTACATTCTCTGACACGAGAAATCGGGAGGATTAAAGATGCTAAAATGTTTTCATCTTTTGGGTCAAAGTGGAACAAAGGAGCTCAACAAACACTTCAGTGGAGCTCTCTGTATACATCCAATTACTGATTCCGTATGAAAACACCACTGACCTAAATACAGCAACGGATGCTACACCTACGTTGTGCCCTCGGATATAAAGAGCCCTCGACAAAGAGAATGGCGAATGAGGCCGCTTTGAAACACAATGCAGCTCATGACTATCTTTAAAGAGTTGTTCCTGGAAGTAAAAATGGCATGTAACTATTCCTGTGACATCAATTAGATGGTGAGCTTGTCGTGACATTTATTTAATTAGCAGAAAGTTGGAGTCACTCAGAGAAACAGAACGATGTCAACATAATCTTTAAGACCATCTACCATATTACAGGTTGTTACTGTACAGTGAGTCTGCCACAGAGTGAAACTCAGCACTAAAATAAAGCCTTGGTCTCCCTTCATAATAAACACTCTTCCTTCCAGCACATCAAAGAGAGCACTCTACAGTTCCCCGTTAAAAGGCTCCTGACGAATCCTTTTTTATAAACATTAAAAAAGGCCCTGCTGCTGACACAGTTCATCTTCAGTATGATGTTCCTAGACTAATAAAAGACATGCAAAAGCAGACAGCATTGTTTAAAAAATGAGTACAGCTACTTTGCTGCATGTGAATTGATGTTTGATGCTAGAAGCAACTTAAAAGAAAAAGACTTCCACTAATAAAATAAGTCATCCATTGAACACAGGCTGCCTTTCTCCATAGAGAGCAAATGTAGAAATGGATTTTTCATCTCTGCATTACACCTTGAGCAGCATAATGAACTGGCCAGCTTACACTCTGTTAGTTCATGTTCTCCAGCAGCAAGATGGAAATTACAATATATTCAACAAGACACTGGCCAGGGCTGTAATTTCCAGGCACTTGCAATGTTCAAAGACGAACCCTTGAAAGCCCTCTTTAAATATCTTTTTACATTTTTGGTAGATTTATTTAGAGATGATGGTAGAAGGGGAAAATTATGAAATTATGTTTCTGCCTCAGTCCATGTCTACCAGCCTTTTACTGGGCTGATGAAACAAGCTATTTTTAGCTTCTTTAAAGCATACGACACACTAAATCTATATATTATGTGCTTTATACTAATCATTATAGTTTATACTACTACTAACAAGAAATGACACAATAATGTGACATCGTTTGTAAATCGCGATGCTGCCGATTACCCTGAAAACACACCCGGCATTACAAAGCAGCTTGCTACACCTCACCACTGCTTGTGTGTTTTCAGCGTCCAACTTCAGAAACAGACTGTGAGCATCTCTTCTATTTTGCATCGGGAGAGAATAGTGCACATCAACAGCATGCTCAAAATTCAACTGGATTAACAAGGGGTGGGGAAAAAGCCTTAGTACTGCGATATTTTTGTGTATCGTATCGTCACACAGTGCCAAGTATTAAGTATAATATCGTGATCGCCGTGCCCACATCTACACAAAAGGTTGAATGATTCCCATGTTCATCCACACCATTACCACATGCTCAGTTAGCTTTAATTTGCAGTCACTTGAAATACAAATTGCTCCAGTTTGTTTAGTTTGAAATGCATTGATATTTTGACAACACACTGTGTCTAGATGAAGCACACACATTTAGTTTACACTGTTTTGTCATTCTGCTATTTGCTTTTGTTATGTTACGGTTTGCTTTTGTGAGTTACTAGCCATGTTTCCATCAGCCTGTTTAGATGCACATCTAGAAGTATCGCATCGGAAAATTATGATGGAAACGCCAAAATTCGAATTAAAATCCCCTGATTCGCACAAACTAAAATATGCTCGCTTTAGCCGGGTTTTGGTTGATTCGAAAAAATGTTGATTCGCAAAACGGGGGATGGAAACAGTTATGTTCGAATTAAGTCTGACATAGAGCACCTCTCTCCATGGTGATATCCACACTCCAGGTCGGGAAGGCGGTAATGCATTTACAAGCTGGTTGCCAACCGCCAGAAAATGTAGAAGAAGAATGCGAGACTTGTTTTGTTTCCGGTTCTGCGGAAAACTCCCGCGAGTTCGTAGTTTTCACCAAAATCCGTACATTTAAAGGAAACACACAGGATTCGTATTTCTTTTAATGCGCATTTCCCAATGATTCGAATCACTTTTGGATGGAAACATAGCTACTGATTCATTTCTCGTAAGTCTTTGAGTTACCTGAACTTTTTTTTTTTTTTTGTTGTTGAACTGTAAACCTGTGATTTGTGGTTTGAGTGCTTGGTCCATGACTAATGTGAAATATTAAGATTACAAATACAAAGCAAACTTTAGGTAGCCTAGTAGAATAATATAATTAATTGCTTTTTCAATTCACTAGATACGTTTTGCTGCTGGAAAAAAATAAAGTGAGATGAACTGACTGAAGTTAATTTTTTAAATAAAACAGATGCTGACAAAGTTTTCCTTTGGGGACATAATTTACAGTTGAAAAAAGGAAATACATTGCAATATATTTTATCACAATACTCAGCATATCGCAACATTTTGAAAATCACAATTACATTGTATTGTGATAATATAATGTGGATCATCTGGTGATATCCACCCCTAGTATTGCGTAGGCATGTTGTAAACTTTGAGTATACTTTATTTACTCACTTTTCTAGTGTTACCACGCTACAAATGTCAAGTCATCATCACTATTGTCATTAGGATTCATCCTCTGGGCCCCCGGAGACATTTGTACCAAATCTAATTGCATTCAATCAAACTGTTGTCAAGGCATTTAATATAAAACCAAAAATGTCAACCTCATAGTCAGGGGATCACTTAAGTCAGTAGACTTTACGTCATTGTTTGAACAAAATTTCATGGCAATGAAACATCCTTTAGTTGTTAAGATATTTGGATCTGGACTAATCAACAGAATGACAAACAGACACTGTGTCATATTGCTAGTGTGGCTAAAAAAACTTACACTCCTAATCAAACAGAGCAATTCAAAGTATTAATATCCTAACTACTAAAATGAACTGATAATTGACTACTGTAGGAACAAAATTATTCATTACCATGTACAGACATGTAGTATTCTGCTTCCTTATGTGTATAAGGCTCCATTTTACCTGAAGTAAACTGTGTCCTTGGAGAGTTTTCAATTGTGTATGGAGGCTTGCTTTGTAGCTGTTCTCATGACAGTTATCAGTTAACTGGAGGCCTCCCTTTGCCTACGTTTTGCTGTGCAATTCTAAATTTTAATTAAATTATGTGACTGAGTCTGTGATTCTTTGTCAGACCTACAGAGGACACTCCAGGTGCCAGAGCTCTGACCTTTCAACTGAAATAGATTGACTCTGTTATAACTCTTATTATTCTGTTTTATCACTTTATTAAATGACACAAAAGACAACATGATCGTTTCACTCCTTATTTGTTCACTTCTGCTGTGACAACTACTTTTTCTACTCCTGCACTCTGGCTCCTCTACCACCAGCGTCTTTGAGCATGTAGATACTGACAAAAAGAGGGGGTGAACAATTTGACTTCCAGTGTGGGACAAAATTATAAGCTTCTTTTTGACAGTGGGGGAGACCAGGCTGAGAGACAGAGAGGAAAAGGGGCTGAGAGGCACGGAGAAAAACAAAGAGTCCCAAAGCCTTCTGCAGCAATTGAGAATTTGAGAGCTCCCTCATTGCCTCATTTCAACAGTCCCTCCCTCTATCAACTCCCTCATCACCCTCTTTCCCCCTGTGATGATGATGACACACTGGAGTAATTAGCACTGAAGTTGAGAAGGTGATAATCCTGGATGTGGGACCCCCCCAGATCTTTTCCAAACAGATCAGCCCATTATTGACCCAATGGAGTAAACTCTGAGGTCTGTGGCTCACAGTGAAGTTATGGTAATACGAGACTTCGCAGGGTGGGTGAGATTTGCTTGTGTGTCACATTCCCATCCTGTGGGAGCAACAGTGGAAAAGCCAATTCCCATCTTGTCCTGCACAGATTTTGGCATTATGTCTCAGAGCGATGGGGATTTCAGTTTGGAGGATTTGGGGATTAACAGAAACTTATCATACATGCTGGGTCACCTAGCAGCTATTTGTGGGGGAGACAGCTTTCCAATGAATATGGATTTTCAGCCATGCTAGCAGCATGGTTTGGATAGTTCGGTTTATTGGTCAATCACTTTGATCCTACCCCAACAACTATGGGATGGAGTGCCTAGAGTTTATGACCAACTACCTGCAAATCTAATAACGTTCCCTCTCCTTCAGATGTACTTTGTGTTAAAGTTACTATTACCTTTCTTGCATTTCACACAGCACTTAGAAAAATTTGAACATCCACAACTCCACCTTCCTCCAAAGGCCTACTCCCCCCTCCTCTATTACGTCCTCATTACGTCTATGATAGACGTAGGCGTTGGCAAGGTAACGTTAGATACACGGAAGAGGAGAGCGAGTGTAACACGCCAAGAGAAGTGTAGAAGAGGAGTCATATATAATGTTGTGGATGTTACGTGAGCGGTAACATCAGTCGGAGGCCTCCACGTGGGGAAGACAGACAGGACACTGTTCGGTCCATTCGGTCCGAATGCAATGATTGGTCGGAGTTTTCTTAGAACCATATGAGAATGGTACAATTATGAGTTTTGATCACTTACTTACATTTTAGTGTGCCATCAGCTTCTTAATAGCATTTTAACCTAAACAAAGAAAAGCGTAAAATTTCCAGAAAGGTAAGTGTCGCTTTAAGTGATAATTAGCACATGTTAGCATGCTATCATGCCAAACTGAGACAGTGAACATGATAAAAAAAATTGTACCCACGAAACATCAGAATGTTAGCATTCTCATTTTGAACATGTTAGCATGTTCACATTAGCATTTAGCTCAAAGCGCCACTGTGCCCAAGTACAGCTTTATAGAGACTGGTCTTATTCACAGTGCATCTCCTGGAAGCAAATTACAAATGAAATTGTACCAAACCGTTTTATCCAAAATTGAATCAACAGATCAGTGCGTTTACTTTCATCATAGGCTTAATAACAAATTCTTGCATCAAAATAAGGTTCTTCTTCTCTTGAATTCAGTCCATATTTCATGGATATGTGTCTGCACATATATGTTTGTTTTTACCGTGACATGCTACAGTGATGCTGCTCGCTCTGAATGTCTGATTTGACACTGGACAAGAACATGGATTAACTGTAACGGTAAGGTTGTGGTACCGATGTTCTTCTCCTCAGCCTTCATGCATTCATCCTACTGCTGATTGTTGAATTTTCAGGTGGTTCAATAAAGTTAGTTGTGTTGCTTTGTGGTGGGTGCAGATGCAAGCCTCATGCTCTCTCTGCATGTCATTTGCTCTCTCCTGTTTCAAGACAACAGATGATAATGGTTGATGACGGATGATATTCATTTTGCCCACCTGCAGTTGCAGCATTCTGGAAAGTTTTCCACAGGCTGCCGCTGCAGAGCGCACACATAACGGCATGACACCCCCTCAAAAGTGGAGGCTGCTGTTAGCTTAGGGAGCACTTGATCTAATATGCAGCTGAGTTTTCTATAAGTGGAGCATGCATTTCAAACGTCAATAGCATGATCGATCATTTAATTGTAGCCAGAATCATGATCATGATTAATGTTCGATTTATTGTGCGGCACTAATTAAATGGCCAATTATTTATCATGATTAATTGATGAATTATTTTGTCAATAAAATGTCAGACAACAGTGACAAATGCTTTATGTAATTTCCCAGAGCCAAAGGGTCTTTAAATGGATAAATAAAAAAATAATCCAAAACTATTATGTATATTTTTGTGTATGACAAAAGCATCAAATGCTCATATTTCAGAAACATGAAACCAGCAAATGTTTGGCTTTTTTGCGTTAAAAATTATCATTCAACGATATATAGTGGCTAATTTTTTGGTGACCGATGATAAATCAAGTAATCCTTGCAGCTCTAAATAATATATTCATCGAATTATGCTGCTGTGTTGACCAGGACTCCCTTGTAAAAGAGATTTAAAACTCGGTGGGAATATTACCGGTGGAATAAAGGTAAAATAGAATAAAATAAAATAAATAACAATTTGTTATTGAAGGACATTCGTTCAAGTACAAAACATACACACACACAGACACACACACACAAACACATTTAGAGATCAAGGTCCTTAATTGCTGTGTGCAAAGCACAACCAACCTCTGCCTCCGAGGTCTTTCTTCACAAAGATGTTCACTTCATATAATACTCTATCAAAACAGCCTCTATTCCCTCCATCAAAAGCCCCCACAATATAAAGGCTGATGGTTTAAGAACATGGCTGGACTCCAATCAACGATGTCCTGCAGTAAATACACTGACACAGAGCTGTGATGACCTCTCTGCTGTGAAATTATTGATGCAGGGTGACCCAGCTGTTCAGTCCGCTGTGCAACCGCGAGTCTCAGACCAGAATCGTGTTGTTGCATCAGTTCACTTTAAACGCTCAGTCCTTCCTCTCATCCAAGCACAACCTAATATTTCTTGAGAAGGGCGCTCTGTCAAAGAAACAGAAACAAACAAGCAAACCGCTGCTCTAAAGAATTCATATGTTCACCAGCTCTTTTGTGAGCCAAAATACTCCCTATTTCTTCCATTACACCTCTAGCCTCTCATTCACTTTAAATGTGCGAACTGGCGGCAGCATGTGTGCACCTCTCGTAAATCCAATATCGGCCTTCATCCTGCGTTTGAGCATTAATATCAATGCTAGCCGTTTACAGATACGTTGTGACAGCAGTGACTTCATGTTCCCTTCCTACTTTGTATCTATTCATTACTTCTTTCTTCCTCTCTTCGCTCCACAAAAAGTAATATTTTCTCTTCATTTCAGAGAAAATTGTGTGTGAATGGATAAGAGAGGTAGGTGACTGCGTTTGCACCTGTCTCTGTGTCTCTTTCGGTTCTCTGAAGACTGATGCAGATCGAGGGGAAATGCACCCACCTTCATCTATCACAACTGTGACAGACTGCTGTCAGTCAGGGCTCAGCAGGTGGTGGTCTGCAGCTTTGTTGCCGTCTGACACCCATATTTCTCACAGTTTCACGATACACCTCTCACATCCGTCTTTGGAATATTAATCTGGAATAGGTCGTGTGTGCATGTTAGTTTCTCAGATTATCACACAGCAGCTGTATGCATCTCTGACTTGTGCATGCCACTGGTTTATGTGTCGTGTTGCCGTCTCATAACATCGGCTTATCTACTATATCCGTGATCCTGTCATCCCCGGGCAGAGCAGCACGTGGCCAGCAGAAGGAAGCTAAATCACACTGATGGCTATAATGGCCAATGATGCTTAACAGAGGGAGACGTTTCTAACTATGACTGTCGTTCCCTTGTGGCTAACAAATCAATGCCAGCCTGCCCTCAAAATGTCAAGCGACAGCCACCCCAAGGGTTTAAAAGGCAGACCAGGGTGAGGCTATTTCCTAAATGGCTTTAGCAGAAAGGGGTTGTTTTAACAGGGATGGCAGCCATACGTCAGCGTTCTACCACGGACTAGAGGAGGGGTGTGAGTTACATGCCAGGAAACTGTGCTGAAAGGTGGGCAGTGCACCTGAGCAACCAAAGGGAGTGAATTTCTCTGTGTTTCAGGGGGCTCGGGGCAGGTTTCATTCTCCTCTCCTCCAGTTTGTTTAGACAACACAGACATTCTAATCTTTCTAATTAATTTTGTCTGATGCCGCGGCTTGACCAGATGATATCCTCAAATCTAATCCAGGTCATTCGGTTCTGTCTCTAATTATTTATTGAGTTTCCTCTGCCCAGAAGAGGAGATCAGACCCTCAGAAAACCAGTTGATATGCAGAGGAGAGACAAAGAGAGACAGGCGGAGACAGAGAGAGCAATTCATCAAAGATTTGTAAACATAGTCTGCTTGATTCATGCCCTTATGGGACATCTTTTATTTTTTGCTTTCAGCGTTTTTGAAAGCTAATGAGCACACAGCCAATTCGTCTACAGATCACCTGACGTTAACTTTGTAGATTCTTTCAGAAAGAGTTTTTCTTAAATTTAATTACACCAACATTTAGACAGACAGGGTTCTTTTAATCCAGCTTTAAACAAGAAATGTGTTACTATTCTGAGAATCGCTCAAGCAGCTGTCAGTCAACCTTTTGATCATTTAAAGAAGTCATTCTGATGTTGAACGGAAAGGTTGATTTGTCCCCGACACCTTGTCTTTTAAGTTTTCCGCGATGGGAGACAGACAGTGTGATGAAGTGAAATGTTGTAAAGCATATTCAGTAAATAGGATTTGGTACACAACAACTGACTCTTTGCTTTTTGGCAGGAAGTGTGTTAAAACACATGGGGGATAAGATGGGGGATTTCATTTGAATTTTCTCAATGAAAACTACCTGTTAACTTCTACAGTGCATTCACTTGTTGAATTTTCTTGTAGAAATATTCACTAAAGCAAATATTACTGACTTCAAGGCCAGTATATAATCGACAAGACACACCAGAGAAAGTCTGTGTTATCAGATGCATCACTTACTTCAATAACTGCTAACACAACACAGTTTTTGAGCTCTATCCAGGTAGCCGATTGCATCTGAGTGCTGGCACATTCAGAGGTGTTCTGGCGATGGATGGACTGAATGTCAGTCTGCTCTGGTCCATACACGGCTGCCAGATTTGGCTTGGTTTTTTTTTGAGGTGCCGACTTTGGCCGATTTAGGCTTTGAATCTGCTTCAGTTAGCAGATCTCAGGCTAGCTTTGGGCAAATGTCAACTCGTGGCATTGGCCCAAGTTTGGCTGATTTTGGCAGGGCACTCATCACAAATCTGGCTAAAGTCAAGCGACCAGTTGGACCGGATTTAGGCCACTGTGGAGCCAAGTCATTTTGGCTAAATAGATACATACCAGCCACTTTGCACTTAGTATAAATCCTGAGCTGCCTATTGACTGTTTAACTGGAGCTGCATTGCATTGAAACAGCTTGTGTCCATGTTTGCTTCCTGTCACCTTCAACAGGAAATACAAAGCGGCCCATTTAGAATGTTTATGTTGTCAAGTATGTAAACGGTAGTCCCAGGAACTTTCTTATCCCTGCTGATGAATAAATGAATTTTTAACCTATACTCCACCTTTATTCATTACTTCAAAATTAAGCAACAAGTCCTTTCGATTTGTAATGGCCTTTCAGAACACCACACACACACACTGAAATTTTTTTCTGATCTAATGCTCTATCACGACGAAATATTTTGACAGTGCCTTCCAAAACTGTAATAAATCACCACTGCAAATATTAAATCGTTTTCTTTCTTAGATTAAGGCACAAAAATGCCTTGGTTAGAAAGAGATCATGGTCTGGGTTAAAATAACTCATTGGTAAAGGGTGGGGAGAAATCCATCATGTTAAAAGAAATCAATGTGACTGTCAGTAGGGACCAGAATTTTCTATCATGGTATATATAATTTATTTAGAACTCCTAAACAAACAAAAAAAACAACTGCCTCGCATGAGACAATACTTGAATTTAAAACACTGGACTCAAAACACCTTCTCTCAAAATGGAAGCTTCAAGGTTCCTCTGAAAAATTGTTTTAAGCGTTGAAAGTTTACAGCTTCACTCTCCTCCTTCATGTCGGCCCAAATCACATGCAAAGCAGCTTGACTCACAAGAAACCAAGGTCACACGAGAATCCAGCCTTGATTTGCTACATAGAATGCAGCTGAAATCCATATTGCCTAATCTCTACCAGTGGACAGATTTCTGCTATTTCACATTATGTACCAATCAACCCTAACATTAATTCACTGGCGGGTGAAGTAATTAATAATAATGATCATCTTGTTACAATGCAACCTCCTGGTGGGAAATCTTGGGTCCTGGCATTTTCTCAAGGCAATTGAATCGAACGCAACTGGACTTAGTTTTGTCTTAGAAGATGTTTCACCTCTTATCCAAGAGGCTTCATCAGTTCATGCTTGTCTGACTAGGCTGCAACTAGTCTGATAAACTGGTGTGGAAAAACCCAGGTATTTAACCTCTGAGAAGGTCTTCACAAGGCCAATGATGTCATTGGTTCGTTAGTGCTCCAAAGGTGTGTCAACGACGGTCGTTGAAACTCCTGCCGCAACGGTGGTCATTGGAGTCGTTAGAGTCACATGAGGCCATTTGTGAACGACCATTGTTTTTAGAGGTGTTAAACCTCCTGGGCAAGGATGAAAGGACAGCATTATAAGTGGGGATAGGTGGTGTCGCAGACCTCCTCCTCTATTGAGAGATGCTTTTTCCAATTTCACATAGATGGCTTCCTGGCATTTGTGTGGATGCCACCTGACATGCTACACCCACCCAAACACCACTGCAGACCTAACCCTCCCTCATGGCAGCTGCACTCCCACATAGCAGTGGCCCCCAGGTAAGACCATGTGCCATGTCACAACACAAAAACTGTTCAGAAACATGACAAAGAGCTCAAGGTGTCGACCTGGTCTTCGAATTCCCCAGATCCCAATCCAATGGAGCATCCTTGGGACATGCTGGTACCCCACTTTGCAACCCACAAGACTCAAAGGATCTGCCACCAGTGTTTCAGTGCTAGACAACACAGGACACACCCCAGAGGTCCTGTGTCCATGCCTTGACAGGTCAGAACCAAGTCTGGTCCAAGGAGGCCCAACCATGGATTGGGAGTTCCTCTTGGTACCAGCATGTTCCACGAATTCTTGATCTGATTTTGATCTGGGGAATTTGATCTCTTTGTCATGTTCCTTGGGCCATTTCTGAACAGTTTTTGCGGTGCAGCATGGGGGTGCACTGCCATCTGGGTGTGCCGTTGCCATGAGGGGGTGTACTTGGTCTAAAAACTGTGTTTGGGTGGGTGGAGAGTGTCAGGTGGCATCCACATAAATGCCAGAACCTGAGGTTTCCCATAAAGATGTTACATATCATACATTGCATAATGTCATATTGCCCAAACAGGAAGTGAACAGCAGTCTATTGTGTAAAAGTCCAACCTTTTCCCATCCAATTTCCTCTACATACTTTGGACTTTGTGGCTTTATACAAACATGTCTCTATTTCATAATTCTTACAGCCACTAGAGGGACTTATTACTTACATACAGTAAATTACTGATGCTGCCATTTGTTCTTGGGAGGACAGTCTCAGTTGGCATCCCGAATTATCATGGTACTTTAAGACCATGTGTTTTTGTTACATTTTTTACTGTACTGCATATACTACTCTCTTTGTTAATCTATTTCTTAAGGACATGTTAAACCAGTTTGCCATATGCACATACATACACTTGTGACCCTGAATACGACTCAACCAATATTGCTGGGACAACTTTTTTTCCTGCCGTCCCCACCTTGCCGTCATTAAACCAATATAATCAGCAGAATTTCTGAAGTGAAACACGCTTTGCTTGTTTCTGTATCTATTTCCAATTAGATAATCCGATCCAAACAATGTTGCAGGAAAACCGAGGGACAATCTGCCTTGAGGAAAACCTCTCTCGCTTCACTCTGTCTCACAAACTCCAGCATGATAAAGACACAGTAGCGCTGTCTCCACCGAGAGAGGGGAGGCCATGACAAACATTTCAGAGAGAGGGCTGAAGTCAGTATCCTGCTGACATCAAAGAGGTGGTTCGTACTGCCCTATTTCAATACTCACACTACCCCTTCAAACTATTTTTACTCCCTGCATTCATACATCAGCTAACCCTCTGAGTGAGAGCTCTAATGACCCCACATTGAGACGATGTCTGTGGTAAACATCTCCTGAACTGCATCGCCCTATTTCTCTGCCAGCGTGGGTAATTTTCAGGGAGGCTTTGCTATAATTTGTGTGGTGCTATTAATGATGCAGCCTCAGGCTTTATGTTTGTTAGCCCGGAATCACAAACAATGAGCAGTCTGTGCATTTCTTCTTAAGGAAAAACATAGTCCGGGATTGCATTTAACTTTTGCTAGATGAGAAATGCGTTTAAATTATTAAGACATGACACAAACTTCTATTTTTACCATAGTGTGGACATTTTTTTGTCTTCCAATCCGCTCTGATCATGACATAATGTTGTTTTAGCAGGCACTGTGTGTATCTGAATCACCTGAGATTGAGAAATAAGTTATTTAGAGTTGATTTCTAAGCTTATTTATAACTGGAGCAAGCTGGATCCTGACTTCCCAACTTGTCAAGATCAACAGAAACCACTTTAACGGCTCAACATCACTTTAACCGTAAACATGGATGGATTTATGTTTTCAGTTCTCTCGTCTTTGCCATTTAGTCCTGCTACTACGTGCACAGCCACACACACACGCATACACACACATAAACATTTGTCTCCTAGGATGAGCTCTGTCTTACACACACAATACCCGGTTGTCAGTGTCTTACTCATTCGGCAGATTAAGTTTAGCAGCTGAATAATACTAACATCCTGTTTGGTTTGTGTTTACACCCTAAAGATAGAGCTGTATCCTCCTGGATGTTAAACTCATCTGTCCATCCTGACACTCCCCTGTATTGTTCCATCTGAGCAGAAAAAATGGATTTGGAAAAAAACAAAAACACTCTTCTCTGTGAATTTCCAAGATGCAAAATGCACAGCAAGACAATTAAAAGGGGCTGTGTGAGAAGAGAAATGCAAAAGCTGATGTGTAATATTGGCATTTTAAGTGTCCTCTTTAACATATTAGAATTTCTATGAACTACAACAAGGTAAACCTGCACAAACACATTGATATTTACACTGTGAGTATCCGGATGAAGCATGGAATCAAGTCCACACACTCTGAAAACCATGCTCAGCTGTGGCTCCACATCTGCAGCACTACATGAAAATGATCCAGCTAATAGCAGAAACTGTAACACTTATATTGTCTACTCACCCTCCTCTTTATTGTGAACCGTGTTGTCAGCATTTTCCGTCGCCGTGGAGAGGCAGCAGCAGACGCGCAGAGCGAGGAGCAGAAAGGCAAAGTTCTTCCGCCGCCTCCAGGTTCTCATGATGCCCGGGCGCGGTGAGCTGAAGCCGGGGGAAAGCGCTCCGGTCAGACTGCGCTGTCAGAGCAGCACGACCACTTGACACAGGTGACAGGGTGGAGACACGGGTCAAAGCAGTTCACCGCGGTGGTGGTGGTGGTGGTGGTGGTGTAGTAGTAGGGGGAGGAAAAAGAAAAAAGAAGCTTCACCACTAAGACCCCAACGTGATGTGGCAGGCTGTCACTCCACGAGAGAAGCTGTCAAAAACTTTTCCTTCCTCCACCTGACGTTTGGCGGGCAGCGGTTTGAGGGGAGAAACGTCCAAATGCACGTGTTAGTTAAATGCAGTGTGTGTGGAGGTGTTGCTCATGTGGTAAGGGTATGGCAAGAAGCGGCAGGAGAGGCAGAATGAGAGGATGTTGGAGAGTAGTGAAGCGGACTTGCCATCCCCTCCAGGACCGGAGCAGCCACACTTCGCCATGTGCGCTTCAAGCTGCGCTGGGTCCTAAAGCCGGACAAATACTGACACAGTTATTATAATGTTCACCCATTTACCCACTTAATGCATCCAAGGGAAACAGCTTATGTTGTGAGATGTGGAAACGCCCAAAATACACACCTATTATCCATGATAATGTAGTGGACCAGGCCGTGCTCAAGGGGCATTATCAATCCACCTGACCAGCCAGGTGTGCTTCAGCAGATGCGCATTTATGTCTCCATCACGCAGCCATGACTGTTTCTCCATGTTTAAGTGGACTAATGTTAGGCACAGAAGCCTGAGGAGCACTAAGTTTGGATGCTGCATCACGTTTTTCTCGGCAGTTTGTCAAAAGCCTCCAGGAGAGGATGTTTATGCGAAAAAAACAATATCTTTTTCCCGTCGTGCATGCAGCACTAGCCTCCCGGAAGCAGACCGGTTAACGCGGGGCAAAGGATCATGGGAGGAAAATAGTAGGAGTGCATTCCGATTAGCAGGTACTGCAGCTGCCCTTGGAAAGTAGCCCACAGCCTACTGTTGCATGCAGTGTGCACGCAGTCAGGACATAGATCTACTACTTTTTCGTAACATTATGGCCTGAACTTTGACCCTCTTACTTTTATATCTGTTACCATGGAGATACTTACCAGAGCTCTGCTGTTGCTACTTTGCGATGAATGTAGTTTATTTAAAATTATAAAGTTATGTCCTGTTTGTGATATTTATGATTATTTTGTTTACTTAAACAATTAATATTCCTATTATTACTGTTCGACTGGTCATCAGTTACTTGAATGCGCTGTCAGCTGTCATTGCGACTTCTGACAGTTGTCCATCAGCTGTCAATGAGGTTTCAAGCTGTCATGTGTTTGCGGCTCAGTCGATGCAACTTATTGTCTGCTATGCAGAGGATTGTGGGTCGGAATAGCCAGAAAAGAATGCTAGCTTGCATAATGTAAAATCAGACCAGATGTAGTGGAACACCCTGGAGTTTTTGACATACTATGTATTGGGACATACTAAATCTTTTTCTGGCATACTATTTAGTATGGTAGTATGGGGATTGAAACCTGATTGGAACGCACTGTAGTTTTTCTTTGTTTTTTCCTTCATGTAGCTCAGGAGTGGCAACCTTCACTATAAAAAGCACTATTCTTGTCCAGAAATTATTTTAAAAATCTCTCTGGAGCTGTAGTAACAACACCTATTAAATTTAAATTACCCTGTCAAAATTACAAATACATCTAAATGGGCATTCATTAATATATTTTTGCCACCAGGTGGCACTGCAGTGGGCTGTTTATGATTAGTTGGAACTTTTTGACAGTAAAAGCAAATTAATCTCTTCACCCACACTTCAATTCTGTTTCCTCTTTACTTTTCTTGGATTTGTAATCCATAGCTAGCCAAACTAGAGAGATTCAAGACTACTATAGCCACCGCTGTTGAGATTAGGCAAAATGTAGAGGACACAGTGCTGGGCTGAAGACGATTGACGCATATTTTAGTTGCTGAAATATGTATGTATAGGCTATTTTACATTTGGAGAATGTCAGAATCACTCCAGAGTGACAGCACTGATAAGTGAACATTAAAAACACTGTAACTAATTTTCATGATTTTTTATTTTTATTTTCTTCAAAGCCAAAAGGAGCCACTGAGGCTAAAGAGCAGCGTGTGGCTCCAGAGCTGCTGGTTACCTACCCCTAATGTAGCCTATGATAAGACCCAAAGTATAAACAAAAACACATGTCCTTGGACCCTCACAGCAGATAAGAAAAAAAAACAAACATAATAAAACCCTTCAAGCGAGAAAAAAACAAATTGTCATATAAATGTGTCTATCTGACAATCTTGTCCAAAATATTCCCTTGCAGGAGAGATGTCTTCGGAGCTTTTTAAAATTATAGACATTTTGCAGTTCAGCTCAAAACATACATTGATTTAGTTTATATTTATCAGAAAGTGTAAATGCCAGTGTTTTGTGATGTGGTGTTTGCTCAGGAGACACAATAATCTTACCAAATAATATATGAGTGTTGTTAGACTCCACATTTGATGGAACAAAATATAACTTTCTCAGAAGCTAAACTTTTAAGAAGCTGCTTCTTCTTTGTATTGCATTTAAAAACTTTAAATTTGCATATAGTATTATAACAAACACGATGAATGTAATTGGAATTTCTTTCTGTGTGTTTCTTACAGTACTTTCTTACTAGCCACTGTGGGTGGAGGTGTATGAATGGATCATGCTTTGCATTGGAACATTTATCTATTTATTGTAGATATAACATAGTGTCAAACATGTTATACAGTTAATAAGAGCTTTGATGTTTCTCCTCTTGTTTCAGTCCCCCATGTTTTTCTGGCTTATTCTCAGCTGCTCTCTGGTGTGCCAAAATGTTGTGTTGTTTTTGATCCAGTGGGTCCACGGTGGATTACGATGATTGACTCCCTTCCTAACTCACTCTTTGTAAGATATGATGGATGCAGCCTCAGAGGCACAACCAAGGAAGGTACAGGAAAAACTTTGGAAAGGGCACTTCCCTTGGCGGTTCCCAGTTAGGCTGCTTGGGATGTAATTTGCTGGAAAATGCAGTGTGAAATACCATGATGAGCTGTGTAGAATGAATCTATGTATGTGCGCTGATGGGATTACACACTGACATTTCAAAAAATGTTAAGCTTTTAACCTGTTGAACCCTCAAAAGTTTTTTTTAGGAAATCCTTGAACTAAAGTAAAGCTGAGTGTCTTGTCTGCGCAATGTGCATTTGTCATGTTTGTAATAAGAGCACTTCATGATTTAATTTCAGTTTGAATATTGTATATTAAAAAAGTATTCAGCCCATCAACATGGTGAGTCATTCCTCATTCTGAAATACCCCTGGGATGAGATTGTGTCGTCTTTCTCTCTATCTCTGTGTCCAGACACACACACACACACACACGGACAAACTGTCATCTCCCTGGTCCCATCTGTGTTTTGCACAGGCTACCTGGTCTGGTTTAGTCTAATCTTTTTTGGTGTGTGTACGCTGCAGGCACAAAAGTCACAGATGTCTCTGCACAGTCTGCGTCAGTTCACTCCACATCTCCGCTGAGGCTACAAACTGCAAAGAAAAGGATGAAATGAACTGCTTTGCCGGAGCTGACTTTGATTGAGTCGTGTCTTTTAAATCCCAAAGTGTCTCATTGCATCTGTGAATCTTCCTTTTCTCTCTGAAGAGTTTCATTAAAATGTACAACCCGAAAAAAACACTTATTTTCTGTTGTTCTTTTTTATCCAGTGTTTTTGAATGACCCCGCCTTTCCTTGTCTCACCTTAAGTTTCTTTGCTGACATCAATTTCAAGCCCACGTACAGTAAATACTGTAGACTCTGACAGGGGCGTAGCACCAGATTCTGTGCTCTATGAATAAGCAGTCTCTGTGGAATCCTGCCTTTCCTCTCTTGATCCATGTCTCCCTCGTGCACCTTTTTTTTGACAGAGTCAGTTTGCTTTCTGTCCCTTTCTTTTCTGCTTTGAAACCCTGATTTCCCTTTCTTGGGAAAAGAGATGACAGTGTGCGTTGGTGCTCCAGCAGCATAAGCACCCACTCAATCGGCACTAGCTGCGTTCAGAGACAAATCCTAGCGCAGGGGCAGACTATAATTTTGCGCCTTTCAGGGGTGAGAGGGGCCTTTCACTATTCTTCTATACAAAGTTCAGGCTTCCAAACAATTTGTTTAGCCATTTTTAATTTAGTTATGGCACCAATTTATTATGAAAAAATGCAAACAAGGCTCTTTTTTAGGCCCCCTTCTTTTGTGGCCCTGAGAAATCAGTCCCACTACGATGCCCCTGGATTTTGAAAGGAAAGACTATCAATGTTTGGTTCAACTATTTTGTGTCAGACACTTCATTTTCTCTGCTTTGGGGATTTTTTATGCACCAGTTTGTGGTGGAAATGTCCCGCTACTGCCTGTTTCAATCGTAAATTGCAGCCATTGCATTTGAGGTTGCATACTGCCATCAGCAACTTTATCAAAGGCATTGCAGTTCCCCAAACTAATAGCCCTCTGCTTTTTTCTTGTTTTCTTTGACAGGGGCAAATGCACATTTTCTATATATTAAGGAGGACATTTTGCCTCTACGACTATGATGTCACAATCCTAGAACACAAAGCCGCTGCTAGAAAGACATGTCCACAAGGCTAGATATTCAGATAATATTGGTGCCAGTGAAATGACTAATGGCTCAGCACTTACAATCAGCGTCTCTGCATCAATGTACACAATTAGCCCTGCAAGCTCAGCTAGTGTTCTCCTCTCTAAGCCAGACATATCAGCTTTACCCTCAGGGCATCCGAGTCAGTCAAGGCCAGTCGAGGGGCCTCGGAGTACACAGTCCACATTATGCGGAGATAGCAATGTGACATGCAGACACATGATGCCTCAGAGAGAGAGAGGCTGACTGACAGGAGCCCTTCTCCTCGTATACAACCGCCTGTCAGTCTGTGCTCATCATCTGGAACCAGCCCGCATGGCAGGAGTGCAGTTCTCCCATGTGGATTACTCTTTTAGATTGGCTTTCTGGTAACACAGGCAACAGTAAAGTCAGTGGATATCAATACTGTTTATTACATGTTCCCTGCTGTGGGCCACAGTCGATCCCTGTGGATACAAGAACCTTGC
Organism: Epinephelus moara; assembly: GCF_006386435.1. NCBI lineage: Eukaryota > Metazoa > Chordata > Actinopteri > Perciformes > Serranidae > Epinephelus > Epinephelus moara. Next base: position 25,630,804 of record NC_065524.1, on the reverse strand, counting down.
AGCACACGGCAGCTGGACCGTCGTTTTCAATACTGGAGGAGAATTAACTACAGTAGCAGGCTAAAATTTAGCATTTAACCCAGCACTCTGTCAGACGTTTAAAACACTGTCAGTATTTACTCCAGAGCAAGCCACTCACCAAAAGTCTAACAGTATGCATTTATACAGCGTGTTTATCTGAGACCCGCGGCACATGTCCTTCCCCTGTCCTCTCTTCATCCCAGCAGGCTCTGTTTAAATGCCACAGAGATGTCAGTCACCTTTACAGACTCTATATGTGGACTGCAGCGCTCGGAAGTCTCCTCTCTTATTACAATGTCATCTCTGGTTCGGAGCTCTGTGACAAAGGCCCCCTTTCACAGGCGTTGCGTGTCTCCTGAGTTCGATTAGCTTGGAATTCCAGTGTTCCGGATGGGAGGATCCAGAGGCCTGGAGGCAGACGTGCAGCCAATGACGAAACACCGCTCACCCCTCTCCCACTTTATAAACACCTACAGTACTGTACCAATGACAGAGCCAAGGTGCTTTGCTCAGAGCACTGAGACTCAATTTCCTGGAAAATGACACTACTTCTACACAGAATGTCCTTGGAATGCTTTTATTTCATTTCGAGACACTTGAGATACATTAGAGGAAAATGATACTGTAGATAAGGAATGGAATCATTAAGAAGGAAATGAGCAAAATTCTGTGATTAATCTGTGTTGCGTTTAATCAGTGGGTGTTAATTTGAGCGGGGAAGACAGATTACAGTTTCATTTCTTAAATAATTCAGCCGTCAAACCCTTAATTATGAGTGTGTTGGTGGTAGGTGAGGAGGTTGGGCTTTGTCAGTGTCAGCAGACAACAATTAACTTATTAGCAGAGGAGGGGACCCTAGTCACATGACTTGGACTCCAGTCAGACTGAAGTCTCAAATTTGACTTTGATCACTTGACTTTAGATTGAACAAATCAAAGAAGACTTGCAACTTGACTTTGACTTTAACACCAAGGACTTTTGATTTGAAACTACTTGATACCTTTCCCCAAGCCTGCAGATCACAAACTTGTGCCACCAGCGAATTCATTTTCCTTGATTTCCTGAATCAACCAACACTAATGCTGTTCATTCCCAGTCAGCACTAAATCCCAACAGCATCCAGTCAAGTTGCAGAGAACCATGACAAACCAACCTTACCTTAGTGAGTGCTAATTGGAAAAAATGATACCAAATATAATTTCATTTGTGTACAAAAACTACAAAATGGTCACCAAAAAAACAACTGCAGTATGCAAAACATGCAGTTCAACAACTATGGACGGAAACGCAACAACATCCAATCTCGTCTGACATTTGAAGTTGCACAAAGAACAGGGAGCTGAGGCTAATATTAGCATAGTTAGCGAGCTAATGTGGGCGCTATGAGCTAATTGTGGTACTGCTTAAGAGCGCTATGTCCTATTAAAGTGCAATGTCAGCATTATGTTGTTATGATTAATTTCAATTGTACTTGTTTTGATAAACAAATAAACACAAATTTTAAAAGCACTCATGATTTTTGTAAATTTAATTTATTGTTATTCTGTGTTAAAATGACATTTCATCTGCTGAATAGCACAATATGACTTGTTTAAGACTTGAAACTCAAAGTTTCGGACCTGGGACTTCCCTGTCTTGACTACAGACTTGACTCTGGACTTGAGTGCAAAGACTTCAGACTAACTTGAGACTTGCAAAATGACTTGGTCCCACCTCCCTTTATCAGCATTTATACAGCAAGAGGGTTCCTGGTTCAAACCCCGGGGTAGGGGAGCTGTTCTGTGTGGAGTTTGCATGTTGTCCCCGTGTCAGCGTGGGTTTTCTCCGGGTACTCCGGCTTCCTCCCACAGTCCAAAGACATGCAGGTTAACTTGTGACTTTAAATTGCCTGTAGGTGTGAACGTAAGCATATGTGGTTGTCTATTTTTATGTGTCAGCCCTGTGATAGTCTGGCAACCTGTCCAGGGTGTACCCCGCTTCTCGCCCAGTGACACCCGGGGTAAGCTCCATCTCTCCCCCGACACTATACCAGGATAAGCGGTGATGGATAATACATGAACGAATGAATTTTAGACAACAAAATTGCTTGTTTTGCTGTCATCTGCCAATGTGGCACAAGCAAAGATTTCTTAATGTGTCTTTGCTACATGTCAGATCAAATTATATCTTTAAACACTGATGACAAATCAAGTAAGCTTCACCAAACATGTCTTCCTGTCACCCTGGGAACAGCAAAACATATTTTTGTTGCACTACTTTCAAAGAACAAAGATACAACAGTGGGAATGATATGCATAGATGATTAACTGCAAAGCCAATTTATATTGAGAAAATTGAAGAATGGTCCGTGAATGAACTCCATTTGCCTTTCGGTGTCTCTCATTTATCTTTGCAGGATCTGGTTCAGAAGTCTCTGCAAAACAGGAAAAACAACAATGTTACTGATAACTCCCCCCCTAAAAAAACGATCAAGAACACATCTATCTGCACTCACACCTCCCTTCCTTCAATCTCTTAAGAGCAGCTCTGCATCACACAGGAGCAACTCCCGCTGCTAAATTGGCTTTCACTTCCATCAGCCTCACCCCCGAGGTGGCCGAGCCCAGGTAGGGGGAATAATTCTAGCTTGCTATCTGACCAAACACACTGCTATGCAATCACCCTCCTCTCACAGTGTAACCCAACAGCTGGAATCTCATTTCAGCCAGCATTCAAACCCAGCCACCCTCCGCCTCTCACTATCAGACCCCTCTGTGACTCTTCTCTGGACTCAACCTCTCTCTGTGTGTGTTGCTGACTTTCTGACAAAAAAAATGAGGCCTCTAAAGCACACACGACTCTGTGTTTATCGTGACGGAACACACTCCTTTTTCTCCCAATCTCGCTGCGGTTGAGCCCGGCTAATAGCTTCATTTGAGAGGTGGCGAGGTCACACTGGCATCGTAACACTCGCGCCTGCTCCATTTCCCCGAGAAATAAAATGTTCTCTTACAGAGCCATTTGACGTCACACTATGCTCTGTAATTGCTGGCTGTGTCAGTAAACCACACAGCGCTGATTCACTGTAGAATCACTGTTTTAAAATGAAAACTGTCAGAGGCCTGGGGCAAAACTGTTCCCAGTTTACTTAAACGTTGGCAAACGAGAGACAGGCCAATCATCTTGAGATCATCTTGAGTAATAACTTGGTAAAAAACACACACATATTCTCTCTCTTACACAAACACACCATCTGAAAACGATTGTGTAATTATCTGTAAGAGATTGGAGACACCTCTTCACATATTTCACATCTCACCTGACTGACAGATAATTCATTGTTGTGGATGGGTTGTAATGGGAGTGTGAGTGAAGGCGTACCCTCAAGTGGAGCTGAATGGATCCGTCTGACACTGAATGTCCTGAATATATCATTCATTTGCCACATGCCCCTCACTGCTGGAGGACATGGGTGCTTACTGTTAAAGCAGGTCCTATGCATCATCCCAACAGGGGCTCTAAGTAAAATAAGTTATGGCTGTGTGACCTTTGGCTTCTACTGTACTGAACGCCAGAATCAAATCATGGGGTAAGAAATGAAATGGGCTTAGCTGTGATGCAGGAAGGGTTTAGTTTTAATTTCTTTAGGCCTAATGTTTCCTGATCTGATTTTAAAGAATGCTCCAGTCACTAAAATGTTAAAGATTCCACATGAAATATAACTTAAATGGATGGATTTTAATGCTGAATGCACATTTATTTGGATAATAATCCAGTGTGATAAATGACAGAGGATCTGGCTTTAGCAGTCAAACAGTGACCTCTGCTGGATGATGATCAAACCATGCTTCATTTTATCCTTGTGAGCGATGCTTATATACAGGGACTCCCCTTTGAATTACACCTAACACTTCATGTACACTTTAGTATCTATCATCTAGATTTAATCTAATTACAACAACTTCTTATTCATCTAAAAATGAGTTCAAGAACACCAAAATGAACCAAATATGCACTGGTTTTATTGAATGCTGCTGTTTAAATTTGGATATCTGTTTTTTGGTTTAGTTTGCACTGACGTTACACGTTATATTGCATATTTTTGTCTGTATTTTAACATCTTTGGACCATGTTTGAAATAAGCCTTCCTTTGAACTGGTGTGTGCTCTCTGCTTCATTATAAACCATACAAACAAGGCAGAAATTAGAAAACATAAATTGAGAGGTACACATTCCCCCCATATTAAAATGTGCTAAAAATGCCCGCCACCCCCAACATATTGATAAAAATCTAAAAAAAATAAATAAAATACTGCTACTCTATAACAGGCAAACACACCACTGTCCGTAATAATCTTTAGAAAATGTAATCAAATCAGAAATAAAGTGAATAAATTGTCATTATTATTACAATCTGTTCTAGTATTGTGGTGTACTGCAGTTCTGTGTGTGGTTTGTCCAAGTGGTGTTGCCGTACCCCAGCATTACACAGCTCACAGGTGTATTCAACTATCATTAATGTCTTTATTATGTTATATTTGTAAGATAGACCACATTAAGTGTAAAGTGTGTGCTGCATGGGGGCAGGGGTGCAGACTTGGTCCCCCCCTGTGTTGACTCCATGGCTGGGTGGTCCCTGCATTGAGACCCCTCAGGTTGTCTGGGACTGGTCTGCTCTCTGTTCCCAGAGTCTAAACTTAAAATGGAGGAGTTTTTATTCATCAAATATCTGGAACAGCCTCCAGGGTAACTGCAAGTCTGCTGCAACACTCTTTTGTTGCTGCTGCATTTAATGAAATCAAATATTTATTCATTTCTTGCACTGCACTGTAACTTTTATTCTTATATTTTTTATCGCCTGTCATATTCAATCTTAGCTTGTTTTTCTTTTCTCTTCTCTAGGCTTTTTTTAAATTGTATTCAAATGTACTTTTATAATGTGTTTCTTTTCAGCGCGCAAAAGAAACACATTATAAAAGTATAACGTAATGTAATGTTAATGTTTTTGATGTTTTATGTTGAACACTTTGGATTATGATGTTGCTGAAATGTGCTATACAAATAGACTTGTTTCATAGATCAACAAAAAAACAAACAAACAAACAAACAAACAAAAGAAAAATCATCCAATCAAGACTAGATAAGATAGACACTAGATAAATTAAAATATTGTTGCCATAAAATATACGATCCACCAGACACCTATTTTGGACATTTCTTACCCCCATCCATGATGAATCTAGGACCTTCAGTGCCTTGTGGCCAAGTTTTTGTATATTATATTTGTTTTTGTTTTTTTTTAATAAGAACAAGAGCTAATGAGAAATCCAAAAAAAATAGACAACTTACTTAACAAATAACATTAAAGGTCAAATAATAAAAGAATACGGTATGTACAAATTTGAAAATTTCATCTTTCCCCCTTTTGCCTTTTCTTTTTTTCTTACTCTAATTATCTCCACTTACACTCCACTTCACTATTTCCCTTAAGTCTGATTTTTTTTGAATGTCAGAGGACCAAAAAAACAAACTAGGGCGACTGCCTAGGGCGCCTATTGGAAGATCTGCCACTGTCCGCACCCACAAATATAAAATGTTCAAGTTTAGGGTGAAGTGAATTATTTGATCTGACTTTTACTTTTCAACACTAGAAAATAAAGTGGAAAAAAACAAAAGTTATGCCTCAGCGCTGCCCACATCCTGGGTGACAAATGAGTGTGACTAGACCACAGCTACAAACATCCACACCTCCAAAATAAACCTCCTCATCAACACCAATTCTTGCAAAAAAAAAAGCTTTCTAATTTTAACACATGACCCTGGTGCAGTGTTAAACAGCATGGGATGCCGTCAGAAAACAGTGAACCCGTTGCAGCATCATGATTTGAGTTTTAATTTGACACATTTGATCAACGTTTTTGAGCAGATTTCTGCACCAAAAATAAACCCCAGCTCTACCTTTTTAAAGACGTCTGCTCGCAATCTGTTGGTTTGTGATACAGCCCTCTTTTTCTCCTCCTCTTTCTTCTTTGTCACCTCTGGCAGCTTGTTGTAAATCCTACAGACACAGAAAAGGCAAATTCATACGGGGCAGGGGGAATATGGCATCAGAAGTCTGAGGGTGGCTGAGCTATGCCAGCAGATTGGCATACTAGAGACAAGGTATTATCTAGTGAGACCACAGCCGGCAAAAACCTGGATCTGCTGATAAACAGGTCTCACACAGACTCCTTTTTCACTCCCACAACTACAGCCAATTTGTTAAGAGATCCTTCAAGTCAGATAGTGTCGCTATTGAAAAAAAATTACAATGGGCAGCCATCATCTGATCAGGTGTGCCTTTCCAGATAAGGCAAAGGGGGGGAAAAAAGACGATAAGGTATACAGAGGGTAGTTCATATCTGCTGTCAAGACATTTGGACATCAAACATCTATTGTATCCATACAGTATGTAGGTGTGTGACTGTGCGTCGTGTTTGTGCGCAAACCTGCCGCATGCATGGCAGACATGGCAAACACACTTGATGGATTTAAAAAAAGACAGAATAAACAAAGAGCAAGGAGAGACAGAGTGACATCGTCTGACGTGGGTTTGGTCTGGAGGACTCACCGTCTGGACCTCAGCTGCATCTCTCTGCCTGATATAGACCTCTCTCTAGGCTTGAAAAGGTTATCTAGGACATGCACATACACACACACACACACACACACACACACACACACAGGAATAACAAATAAGAATTAATATGTAAATGAATCTTGAATATGTTAATGAACACTGAGGGCTGTCTGTGATCTCTCTTTTTCAGACACATTTGAGCATTAACACACCCCCACACACACCACACACACACACACACCACACACACACACACACACACACACACACACACACACACACACATATCAAACACCATACAAAGCCATATCCAGTCCTATTAAGTCTGACTTTTCTGTCTCTCACAGATTGAACTGAAGTGAATTGGCAGAGTGCTGCCGCTCAGGTCAACAGCACCAAGACTCTTTGTTCATAATTAGACTTCAGACTTCAGTCAGAGACCAGTGTGAGCTATTCAAGGCTCCTTATTCCACGACCCCTCTGTGACCTTCCAAAAGTTGGAAAGCTTCAGATACCTGAAGTATCATCCCTCCCTACTTTATTAATGTTTTACTAAATGGTTGAGCAGTGAAGTTTACCGTAAATAAAAAATGACCATAAACAATCTGCTGTGATGAATGTGTATCAAAAAAAGTGTTAATGCTGGTGTATTCCGAAAGCATTTAAGAAATTCAAGTATTACCCAACCTATGCAGAGAATCAATTCCCCGTCTCGCTTTTAAAAACCCCATATTTTCTTAAAGCAGACAGAGAATCAAACAGCTGTGTTAAAACTGCTGAGAGAAATGCTGGATGTGGTGCGCGCTCACTTCAACCGAACAAAGCCTTGTCAGAGTTTATAAGTCTGACAGCTTCAGTGTGAGAGAAAGACAAAGGAAAAAAAGACGGAGAGAGTGTTTTACTGAATATATAACAGTATTTCCTTCACAGAAATCATAATATACACCTTTATGACATCAAACAACATTGCAACAGTTTTGAAAAATACTAAGTAAGACACCAAACGGCGCAGAGGGACACGTGAATCTATTCTTCTGTCTTCTTTGCTGACAGAGAAGACAGGCAGTTATTACATCTTGCCTGATAACTCTTTATTTAGATAGTTTACAGAGTACTATGCCGCAGTGAATAGTAGAAGTTTAATGAAATACTTCTGAGAATATGCAAGTTGTTTATGATTTGTCACAGATCTCTACAGATAATCTGTTAAACATCAGCAAGGGTGTCAAACTCATTTTAGTTCATGGCTCACATACAGCCCAGTTTGATCTGAAGTGGGCTGAACCAACATCTCCAAACCTTTCCTTTTCTTTTAATGTAAAGAAGTCCATTCTTCAGAAAAATATGTGCAATTTAAACAATATGTCCCAATTTCTTCACATTCACTGACATTACGTGCACATTTTTCCATACACTTCCACTCATGTATAGTGTAGTAACATCAAACTATAGTGGAAGCTGTTAACAAAGGAGGTTAAGTTATTCCCTGCTTTACAAACCAAGCAGATGAAAAGTTTTGGCAGTGCCTTAGTTATATGGCTCCACCCAGGGGCGTACGTGCAGACAGTGCAGGCAGTGTGTTTGCGCTGGGGCCCTTGAGTTAGGGGGGCCAGTAGAGTGGGCCCTCCAACAATGTGTTGGGTGGAGAATGATTGACTGCCACCTTGAAAAAGTAAATGCGTTCAAAGAAGAACTCTCATTAAATTAAAAGCAGTGCCATTTGCTATATATGCCCTTGAAAAAGGCAAAGCCTCCATCATGTTTATTTGTCATTAGCATCTATAACAAAAAATATGCTTGTTCTACGATTGTAAATCAACTATTAAAATTGTTAAATTCAATTAATAAATTTCATATTTTCTTTTATATTTTCTGATATGCAATGATGATTGCTGAGAAATATTTATGTTGGTGTTCTCCAATGTCAAGTCTCTGATCATGTGACAGGACGGTATGTGCATGATAGCTAGCGTGTACTGGGGCCCATTGTAACTAACTTACACCACTGGCTCCACCAGTATTGTTTTAAGATAGAGGTCTGATACAGATTTGTTTGTATTTTAGCTGCTGACTGACAGTTTTGCACAATCTTTAAAATATCTTTAAATATAAACACACTAAATATTGATTGTCGTTTCAGAGAGCTGTATTCTGGTCAGAGAGGAAAAGCCTCTGAAGCTGCACCTTACATGAATTAGTCTACTAACACTTGCTCTTGACCCCTTTTAGTCTTTACAAGTGCATCGATATTAGGTGTGCAGAGTCATCCAGTGGGCCAAACTGGACCATTTGGTAGTCCAGCTCTAACCTGCAGGCCATATGTTTGACACCTCTAATCCACGGGATAAAGAGAAACAGCTGAATTGTTGAATCACAATCAGTAAGCTGTTGAAATGGTACAAATACTGTATAAATTATCTGTAGGCAGACTATTCAAATCATACCAATTTTGGATGAAAGCTTGTTTAAACCAGGCATTTTGCATAGAAATATGTTTTTTAATGTCCTTTACATCAGAGGTCTAAGAGAGAGAGAGCTGTAAGAGAGATGGAGCGGGGACCTCCTACTTCATATACCTTATAAAATTGCATTGCATATTAAACTGGGCAGATGGAGGGTGTCAGGCAAAGGGCCATATCAGCCTCAGACTGCAGTCTTGACCTGTATTTGCTTTTCAGGTAGGTGAGGAAGGAAACTCCACTTTCACAAAGATAAGTTGATGCAAAAGGCAAAATATTTTTGGATCTGTGTTAATATTTGAATTTTTGAAAAGAAAAAAAAACTTTCAAAAAATTATCAAACAGTAATTTGGCAGCCCCCCTGCAGTAACTCTGGAGACCCCTAGGGGTCCCGGATCCCTGTTAATGACCAAGGCTTTACATCATGTTTGGCCCCAAGTTCTTCATTTCGGTGTGCCTCTGTGCTCTAATTTCATTTTTATCTGTATTTGTGAGTTTATATATAAGATGTTCTCTTTTCTTCCATATGACAAATGCTTGTTTGTTGTATTTGACCTTGTTTAATTCCTGGCTGCAAACCAGTTTTGTGTGGGATAAGCAAAAGTTGGAGCAAATAGAAAAGAGAACATCACATTTATATTCTAGACACTTTTAGTCTCAACTTGTGTGTATTTCCTGCATACAGAGTTTCAGAGGAAAAAATGCTCCAACTGATCTGCAATACTAGATAATGGCCAGCAGAGAGCAAAGTTGGATAATTGCCACGGCAATCTGAGGAGAATAGTATGTCAAATCACAGCTTTTTCCCACATCAGCTGAGGTTGTTTGGTTGAACATGAATTATTTGAGAAACAGATCAATATGGCATAACTACAACTTCCTTGTTTAGTTGTTTCCCAGTGTATGTGTGGGGCTCCTTCTCACCAGAAAACTATACACCCACTGAAGTAGCCGTCATCCGTGGATTTGATGAATGTGTTAGTCCCTGCAGAAGTGATGTAACGACAGATGGGGAACAAGATGAATGTAGAAGACGAGGGCCTGCACTGCACTGGCTCCTGGGAGACCATCTCAAGTGCTAGACTGTGAATTGCTTGCTGTCGTCACTATAGGCTGAATGTCACACTTTCACTTCTACATATGATCTCCAGCTGGCGGCTACTGCTGACATCACGGGTGGTCTGGCAGCAGAACAGAAACCTTCTGATTGGCTGGGCAGGGAGATGAAATTGTATTTTTCTAGGTTACTCAGCTGCACTTACCACTAAGTGGATCTGGGGTGGTGCAGTTCCTCTTTTGCTTGCTTCGATCCTCCCTGAGGCCCTGCACCAGGTCTGGATTGGAGTCCTGCAGCGATTTCCTTCTCCTAGCCCTCTGCTCCAACCTCCTCACCCGACCCTGAGATCGGCTGATGAAGTCTGGCCTGAAGAGCTCCAGAGCCTCCTGGGGCGGGGGAGAGGGATACGTACAGTGAGCTGCTTGTTGGTGGGAAGAACACAGTAGAACTCATAGACACTAATCCTGTGGAAAGAGAAAGGAAAAAAAATCTTCATTGGAGTAGAATCCATTCGGAACATATCTGTAATCTATTCCTTAACCTTGGAAAATCCTCCTCGCAGCCTCGTAATAGCTGAGAGGTATAGGCAACATGGTAATACTATGCTCAGCTTTAAGGGGGATAAAGGTAAGAGAGCTTTACTCAGGGGGGGAATCTGAATCCTTTAGAAACCTCACTGGATCTTTACCTCTCACAAGGCTGAGATAAAACTTGTTACATTAACTGGGTAGAAAGGAAAATGAAAATTCAATTAAAAGAGGAAGACGGAAAGAGAAAAAGACGGAAAACCCTGAAATCATTAAAAGATTTTTTCCTCCCCCCTCCACTTGGCAGAGGCTGTGTCAAACACCAACTAAAGCAAAAATCCCTCCAAGTGTAAAAATCACCCCTCAAGAGATGCCGCTTCTGTTGTGATAATGTTTATTCCAAGAGTAAACACATTAAGATTCTCTGTGAGGAAAACCTTAATTGAAATAGTCTAATACATCATTCCTGGGGGTCTAAAGGTTCCATATGGCACCGACACTGCACTTTTCCACATCTGATCAGTGCGGCTGAACCGTGTATAACACCGAGCAGCTATTCCTGTTATTTCCTTAACAACATAAATGACCTTTATGTTGTCAGTCTTGTCTGTGTACTTTGTAGAACCGCTATTTGTTGTATTTGCATCCTCTGCGGCTTCGCTCATTCTTTGATACTTCCTAACTTTGATAGATCAAAAGCGGTGGAACAAGTAGACAATCGCAAATCAATTTGCCACCGTGGACTTTTATTCATTTTTAGCTTGAACCTGCGTGAAATAATCTCCTTGTTAGAGCTGACACAGTCTCCGAAAATGCTCTCAGAAGGAATAACGAACTAAACTACTTGTTTATTGTGATATTGTATTGTAGCCTTATGCACATATAAAACAGTTAAAAAATGGTCAGGGCTTGACAACAAAAAATATCTTAGCACAAGCTCCACTTTAAGGTGAACTCTCAAGAATTTACACATCAAAGTCTGTTTACAGGTCTTGGAGAGTACTACTGTGAAAAAAAAAAAGTTGTATAAAGCCTTTTGTGGCTTCAGGAGGAACTGTGCAAAATCTGATAAATTGCCAGTTGGGTTTGAAGACTAAAAGTTTAAAAATGAAAAACATCTGGGGGTGTGAAGGTAGAGAGAGACGGGAGGTTACCAGACCTCTGTAGCACGCTGCTCATCTCTGCTTGAGACTAGCAGCTCAAGGCTAATTTAGCTGCAACTAGCATAACACAGTGTGTGTGTGTCTCCGGCTGCACTTGAGTGGCATTGTGGGGGATGTAGGCAGCAGGTTTTGACAAGGGAGAAGAATGTGTGGAGTAATAACATGTTTCAGTTGTTCTCAATGCCACGGGCAACTGCTAAAGAGAGACAGGTTACAACCTCTGCAGCCCAATCACCACAAGAAAATGTTGTTTATTTCTGCAAACCACAAATATGTGACGTGTATGTTTTCCTAAAGCCATACATGGCCTGGCACCAAAGTACATCTCTGAGCTCCTCTGCCCCACTTCCAACCCTAGATCTCTCAGATCCTAAGACCAGTTCCTGCTGGCAGTCCTACGATTGAGACTAAGGGGCAACTGTGATCAATTAAGTGCTCCGCTTCTGTAGACAGGTTTAAATCTAAGCCTCACACCCACATGTTTTCTAAGACCTTTGATTGTCCTTAAGGTTTCTCTTTTATCTTTCATATTTTATTTTCAGATCATACTATTCTGTGCTTTCTTTTGTTTTTTACTTGTTTATATGTGCATGTTTTTGGGTTTGTTATTTCTCTTACATTTTGCTGTTACCATGTTATGTTATTTTACGTATTTTATTTTACTGTTCAGCACTTTGGTCAACTCTGGTTGTTTTTAAACATGCTTTATAAATACATTTGATTTGAATTGATTCATATGTATATCGAAGTTTCTTAAGTTACATAACATATGAGCTGACTTTGTCATTCAGAAGCTGATGGTGTGGTGGATGGTGAGACACCTGCCAAACCCTCTCCTTGCCAAACTGCAGACCATTACAGACCACTGTTTGAGCCCAAAAAATAACAAATCCAGTTGCTTTTTAGCAAGTCATCGCTCGGTATCCACTGGGCATAGTGCCATGAAAGGTGATTGTTTTCTACAAAGTCATTACTGCGTACCTGCTGGGATAGTGCCATGAAAAACAGTTCCTAAACCTGACCACACAATAACCACAGTGTTGTTTCAATGTATCTGCTACGTATTAATGTGCAAATGTAACATCTGTGGTTCTGTGGTTTGCAGAAACGTATACTGCCAACATTTATTCAGGTGATTGAGTTAACTGCTACCACATATCACATGCTATCCTGTGATAAGTAGTCTACTCATGTTCCTTGATGACTGGGCCGGTCATGATATTTATGTTATGGATGAAGTCAGCATAATTATCGAGGTCATGTCCATATAGTGTCCATTGTCCATTAGGTTTACATACATGTTTGTCTATGTAAGAATGTCAGCAACATTTCAGCCAACACTCCACCAGAATAAACAGCAGGGTTTTTCCAACCATTTATAAAACTTGGGAGCAACTCCTATGTATTTTTTTGTCTAAGTCAAACGAACAGGAAAAAAACAAAAAATACAAATCCAGCTGAATCCAATTGAACCCAACGAAAGCAAAGCAAACCAAAATAAACCAAAATAAAATAAAACAAAACAAAACAAAGGAAAAAAAAAAAAAAAGCGAAAAAACAAACCAAAAAGACATTTTGCAAAATTTCGCTGTAATTTCTGGTTATTTAAGTCTTGGATATTTAATTTTTTTTTTCTCCATTCCTATTCAGGTGTACTTGCATTATTATGCTATTCTGATGTTATATCAGTGGTATAAAATGGTCTTTAAATGACAATACTATAGTGTATAGCAATTATCTCTTAAACAATATATTGTCCACCAAATATAGTTACCATGACAGGCTTGAATTATGTCCATCTCCACGACAACCTAGCAAACTTAATCTGTTAGTAAAAGCCATGAGGTGGCCACAAGCTGCAGACAATGTGTGACTTGTCACAAGAATATTTTTGTCAAACTGCTTCTTCCAAGGTCTATGATGAACGTTCAAGCTCAGTGTTAGGTTTGCCTTGGAGCGCCTCTAGCTTGTTCCTATTGTGCATTAGTATAGGTAGATATTATTTGAACTGTGGCTCCTACTTTGAGGCTGAGAGTCTTGGATGTGCCTTCCAGAGAATTGGCCTTAAGTTGGGAATGACAGGTCTGATCCGAGACATGTTGAGGCTCCGAGGAAGAGTCATGTTGTTGTTCCTCTGTCTTTTCTCTCCCAGCTTGCTTGCTCCAAGTTCTGGAGTCCACTTGAGAGACACAGAGAGAAGTGAAACGGCTGTAAACTTTAAATCGGAAAGTCACATCATTCCCAAAGAGAAAAGAAAGGAAACAAAAGTAGAAAAAGTAAAAAGTGGATTGGAGAGCAAAGAACAAGATTGTTTTCACAGGGTAACTTTCACAGGGAGAAATAATTTGAAATAGATGTGTGTTTGTGCAGTTTGTGATGCAGTTTGTTACAATTTGATGTTATATAAAAGACATAGAGTGAATGTAATTCAGAAGACTGTATTCTTCCTCTTACACTCAGTTATAGCACAATTTGCACAATGTTCTCGAGTTCTATCCGAGCTTTTATGATCTGCAGAAAGCAGGAAAATGAACAGACCTCACACTGACCCTTACACACACACACAAACACACACTACCCCCACAACTCATAGCGAGAAAAAACCCAGAGGGAACATGAGTGTGGCCTATGAATAATGCAAAAGATGACAGTGCATCCATCCTGCACCCGTAACCCCATTCCTCTACCTTCTGTGGAATACATATCTCCACAGAATTCCCTGCCATGACCATGTGGCACGTAGGAAGAGCATCATTACATGGTCCACGAAGCACACGCAAAAATGTAATGTCGCTGGTCAAGTTATTGCTACAGGATATGTCTTGCCCTTCAGGCACCGGACTAAATGAAGTGCCCAGTGAGAAGAACAGAAGTTTAAAGAAGAAAATGCATGAGGGTATGGGATGATGCAGAAAATAAATAATGAGTGTAGAGAGGGCTTTAATTATTAAAAAGTGTCGTGTTGCAGTTGTTTTTCTTGAGACAGCCAAAGTAACAGGGGAGGCAGGCAGGTAAAACTGCTTCAGGCAGTGACATCACTTTTTTTTTCTTTTGTCATTGTGGCTGCGAATGCCGGCACAGTATGAGTCTACTCAGTGTACATAAGGTACAGTAGATTTACTGTACTTATCAATATTAATTAATTCAGCTTACCTGTGCTGCTACAGTAAACCTGCACAGTTGCTAGAAGAAAATATTGCCATTGTATGTTTTGGCCAACTACAGAAACATTGAATTTGTATGTTTCAGATGTATCATATCAGTGTTTCTAAAGATATAAGCTGACTTTGTCTTTGGGATGTGTAGGTCAAGATAGATGGTGTGACACTGAGACAACTGCCAAGCTGCAGATCACTGTTCAAGACCAACAAACAACAGAACTGGCTTTCTAGCCACCAAACATAGGTGTTTTTTTTAGTAACCTGTCACTGTGTTTCCTGCTGGGATAGTGCCATGAAAAGAAGTTGTTTTTTGCCGTGTCAATGCTGTGCTTCCATCAGCAACAGTGTCATTAAAAAGGATTTTTTAATGAGACATCGCTGCCTATCCAATGGGGCCACCAAAACCAAATATTTAAAGCCAAAACATGATCTTTTCCTATCCATTGCCAAGTAGTTTGTGTGCCCAAGCTAACCACACCTTATCCACAGCATTATTGAAATGAAGTTTAAATGTATCCCATACATAATAATGTGCAAATGTAACCTATACGTAGTTTGCAGAAATGTAAAATGGCAACATTTATTCTGGTGATTAGGTTTCTAAACCCTGATATTAAAGAAATGGTTTTGACAATTTGGATAGTACTATTTTTGAATATACTATTACGTTTACTTTTATTATATATTTTCTTGTGGATGCAATAATTGATACCTTTCTCATGTCTATCCATTAAATACGAAGCTACAGCCAGCAGCCTTTAGCTTAGCCTAGCTTAAAGAATGTAAACAGGGGAAACAGCCAGACTATCTTAGTCAGGTGCAGTCCTTTCTTGTGTGAGATTTCCAGGCAACCAGCCGAAGCTAAGTCAGATAGTCCCCAACTTAAGGCCCTGATCGCACAGAACGCGTTTCAGCACCTATAGGCAGCTTTGTAATTGTTTTTAATAAGAATCAAGCTCTGTTTTTTTTGCGTTACGATGTGCTTTGCGTTTCTGTGCTTTATGTGCCTCACATTTTTGCCCGAGCACTCTGAACTCCTGGAATTGAAAAGACTTCAACTCAGAGTGGAAAAACGCCCCACGTCATTTCTTTTTTAGTCATCTTTTTCCCCATTGTACAAGTGGATGATCTGAGAGGCGGGCCTTCTGTGGTGGTCACAAGTTTACAGTTGGTAAACAATAGAGGAGAAACTGGTGGTAGTGGTTGCTGGATACCGCTACTATACGTCCCAACGATAGTCAGCAGGTTGTCAAACTGCCCCAGAGTCATCCTAAAATATGCCTTAAAACAGCCATCATGGAAGAGAAGCTCCTGGACCAACTGGTGGTACACCCCATGATCCACCCTCTTTTTAAGGGTCTCATGTACCCACACAGATCTCTGTTTCCCTGTGACCAACACACTATTTACAGACAGCCTCTCGGCCTCAACTAAGCTAAGGCAAGGTAACAGCTGCTGGCTGCAGCTTCATACTTAGCATGCAGACATGAGAGTAATGTCGACGTCCTCATCTAACTCAGGAAGAAAGCAAATAAGCATATTTCCCAAAATGTTGAACTACTCTGCTAAAATGGCATAAATGAATTAATCAGCTACCTCTTAGAGGCCCAAACCTGCAGTGTAACATCGAATTCTGTTGCTTTGGGACTAGTATCATGTGTTACTTCCCATTTATATCACCCCGAAGACAGTCTGCCACAACAATTAAACCGGAAGCTCCACAGTGGCATAAACCAAATTATAGTTCTTAATACAGCCCTCATATAACCTCGATCCTATCCTCACTTCTGTACCAAGAGACCTGGAGAAAGACTGTTTAAAATCATGCAAATTCAGTCTAGTCAGCCCACTCTTAATATATACAGCAGTTCATTATTTAAGATTTTTATATTGAAGTGTTGGAAGTCAGGGGAGGATAAATGAAAGTGTTTGTTCTTTATTTATATCTGCAGTCGGGCTGATTGTGTGTGTACCAGTTGGGATTTATCTTAAACAATATGAATGTACAGTAGGAGCAGTGTGGTGGGTGGGTGTGGTCTATTAACAATGCATGAGGTATAAATCAAAAGAGAGGCAGATTGAAAAAAAAAAAAAAAGACTTTCCAGCCTCTAAGACCACCTTGGCACCGCATTCAGCTTGCTGTTACACCTTGGAAATGTGATCTTATCTAAAATAGCTTAAGAATATACGGGCCACTGAAAGGAATACACAGATCAATCGCAAAAGGTACTTTAGATTCTCACTTTTGAAGCAAGGGGATAAAATTCATACCTGGGCCAATATTGGAAGTGTGCTGCCTGTGCCTGAAATTGCTACGGATAGGGAAGGCTGCCTCATCTGCATTCCCCTTCTGCCTGCCAGCCTTTGTGTTTGAGGGGCTTGGCCCTCTGAATGACAATAATCCCAAAGTAGTGCTGTGGCACTGTGTGCCTGAATCATCAGCCTTGCTGTTAACACCATGAGCGGGTGCTATTTGCTCGACCTTGTGGCCCCTGTGCTTTGATAGAGGGCTTCTGCTGCACTGATCCGAACCACTCTCTCGGCCACTGCGCTTGTTTCGCCCCAACATGGCTGCTCTGGGTCTCCCGTAACCCTCATTTATTTTGCTTGCTTTGTTATCTGTGGAGGATCTGAGGCAGGATGAGACACCGAGGCGAACAGACAAGGTAGACCTGTACAAAGGGGGTTGACCTGCTCTTCTTTCCTCTAGTTCCACAAGGGAAATGGAAAGTGACTTGTCCAAAAACAAAACAGAGCTAGTGGACCTCAGTGGCACCTCAAGATGGATACAAGACCGGAAGGAAGGCTGTGAGGACAGGTTCATTAACGAGCCACCTATCCTGTCCAGCTTTCTGTTGCTCTCTGTGCAGTTCAGTCTGCGTTGTACAAGTTGTACTTTCCTCTTCCCTTGATCTCTCACTGCCAATCCATCAGCTGGTGAGAAGGCCTGTCTGAACTCATTTGGCTTCAAGACAGAAAGATTCTGTCTGCACACGTCCGTTTGGGAGTTTGACACTCTCATTGTGCTCGTGGGTATGGATGAGGCTCTTCCTTCAAAACTTTCCGGTAGTTTCAGTGGAGTTGATGCCGTCACAGGCTGTGCTGGAGAAGATGGATACACGGGGTCCTGTGGTGACGGCAAAATCCTCTGGGCTGCGATGGTGATGGAGGAAAATGTTGACTTTGGCCACCGTTCCACCACATCTGGGACACTCGCAACCCTGGACAGGTTGGAAACTCCCCTGTAAGATCGGCTATCTGCAGTCTGAGCGGAGGCAGAGTGTGTTATTGCTCTAAGAGACACACTCTCCTTCTCCTCTTGCCCCCGCCACACACCCCATGACAGGACATTCCTGTGCAGTGAAGCAGTGACATCCTTACTTGAGGCCTGCGAAAAGAGAGAGAAAAGGAAAAAGAGAGCTTCATATCAGAGTTGTGCCCAAAGTGCGCAATTTACTCCTCTGCAAACTGAGAGACTGTGTAAGTCAAATTAAACCAAGAAAGACGACAAATTCAAAAGATATTAACTGCTGTGATGTGGTTGGAGGGACTTATTTTCTGCCCGACTTGTTTCTTGATCTATTTCTGTTGCTATGACAATGTGTAACTTGATGGGCAGCACTTGGGGACAAATTAGCCATGACATTTAAAATGAACAATCAAGATTTGTCTTTTGAAAAAACAAAAACAAAAACACTACCAGTCTCTCTCAATATTTCTATTTTTTTTAAAAATCAGTTTAAAAAATCCAGCAAACTCTGTTCACATTGTCGGCTATAGAGTATTCTGGAGTTATACCTTCTATCCTGCTGCTTTTGTACCCAAGATACCTCACCGGTGAACATTTTTCTTTCTCTCTGTTTGAAGGGCAAACAATTACAAATCTTCCTCAAACAGCTCTTGTGTTGGCTCACATTCCCAAGACCCAAATGTCAGGAGAGTTTTACACAAATATAATTTTGCTTAATGAATAATTTTGTCTCTTGTTTGAGTGTTATTGTTAACCGTGGTAATGGAAATCTGAAGACATCACCTCATTATATCAGAGATCAAACAACATATAATTATGGAGGAGACAGTATTGTGTGACATATTCAGACATGGAGTGAAGGAGGTGACATGGATGCAGTTTTTAAAAAGCGAGTGTGCACTGTATAAGTCGCATGCATGCTTTAGTAAAGCACACAGCTGCTTTAAGTACACTTTTTGTTTGTTTGTTTGTTTGTTTATTTTTACAGGGACAGCACGCAATTAAAAGTAATTGCACCAGAGTTAGCTATCAGCTAATTTGCATCTGTTGTCCCTGAGCAGGTAGGCATAAAAACATCAGCAACAGAACAGCAGATACACCACATAAGACAGCACAATGCATAAAAGTCCATCAGCGTGAGGAATAAAATCAGTATGATGAATGTGATAATTACAGAGCAATCACTGGAGATGACACTATTGTGCTGACTTTAGCCAGAGCTTAAGGTTGGTTGTAATCACTGTAATGCTTTCTGAGTCTCTAATGATTGTGGGTATGGAATTCCACTTCCTCACTACTCACTAACAGGGAAGGCATATTGACCAAAAGCTGTCTTTCTGTACCCGGTCACTGATGCTCTGGTCCCACTGCCACTGATGAGATAGGCCAGGCATCCTCTAAGAGTTGACGGTGTGAGATCATGAATGATTTTAAACAGCAGGCATACATCAGAGTAGAATAACAAGCTATTGAAATTGAGGAAATTATATTTTTTTGAATAATATAGTTGGAAAACGGTCTCTAATTCAGTTGGAATCTCAGGTGTTTTAAAAATGCATGGCGTTCAGATCAGATTTAACTTTATTGTCACAGCAGGGACAACGGGATGCAGTTAGCAGATAACCAGTGGAGACAGAATGTGAACAATGTCATTAAGTGTTCATTTTCTTTAACCATGTATCCTGTTGAGGGTCATGGGAGGCTGGAGCCTATCCCAGCTGACATTGGATGCGAGGCACATTACACCCTGGTCAGGTCGCCACACTATCACAGGGCTGACACATGGAGACAGACAACCTTTCATGCTCACTTTCACATCTACAGCCAGTTTAGAGTTACCAGTTATTCTAACCTGCATGTCTCTGGACGGAAGCCAGAATATCTAGAGCAAACCCACACTGACACGGCAAGAACATGCAAACTCTGCACAGAAGGGCTCCCCCACCACAGGTGCTGTACGAACCAGGGACCTGTAAGGTGACAGTGCTAACCACTGCATCACTATGCCACCCTGAATAAATATGAATACATTATATATCAAAGAGTCAATATAGACAGAAGATAAGCATAAATATGCACACTCCTCCACGACTTCTCAAAACATCTGTTCAGATCTGCCAGCAGCACTTGCAACGCAAGTGTGTCCAATCTGCAGGCTTCATTTTCACATGCATGCTTTACTCAAGGGCACACATGCTTTAGTGCTAGAGATGCTGTCCCCATACCCAAGCAAATTTCAGAAGAAATCCTCATATTATAGGTCAGTTTCTGTTTTTCAGTATTGAGATAAGCTGGAAAAAAACACTTTAATTTCCACCTCTACTCTGACCAAGCTGCAGCATCCAGGGCTGAAAAATGAAGCCACTGTGGAAATGCCAGAAACGTCAGTTCCTTGAATGACCACTTGAGACCGACTCGGGTCAATCCCCATCGACCCCCATGTTTAACTGATTTTTTTTACAGCACAAATAAACATGTTTACAACCTACAAAAAATGGTTTTCATCTCTATGGCTAATTTCAACATTCATGACAACTGTACAGGGGATGAATTTTTATATTCTTCACCCGTTTATATTTTATTAAGGCTTAAAGTTACGCATATTCAAGGCCCTGGCCACTTAAGCGACAGGCGGCCTGCAAGGCGTCACTACAGTCTGTAAGTCAGATCCACCCCTCGCTCCTCCACATCTCCAACCTCTCACATGTAACCTGGAAATCCAGATGCCCCGCCCCTAGCAAATTCAGATTTGCTCTGCACGGGGATCTGGCCCCGACGAGCAGAGCCCAGTGAATCACCATCGGCCCAGTCAGATCAGTCTATCTGACAGAGGCGCTCTGGGCGGGTGTAACTTGATGAGGACATGATGAGGATAGCTGTAGGAGTCGAAAAGTAAACAGCCAAGATGGCAGCTGCCGAAGGACCACGTCCATTCAATTTAGCTTTGGAAGAAACGCTAAACCAACTACACTTATCTTTTTCCTTGAGAGAGGAACAGAAGACTGCCCTGGAAGACTGCCCTGGAAGCCTTTGCTTCCAGGAAGAACATTTTTGCCGTTTTACCGACGGGATATGGCAAAAGCATATCAGTTAGCCCCACTCGTCGGCAAACCAATGGGGCTTAGTGCAATGAATACGTCACCTTGTTTTTTGCTCTGCTATCCAATTGCGTGCGGCAGCATTTAATATGCCTCAGTTAGTGCCGCCTCTTGGGTAGGAAGGGTGTATCGGTGAGGGCCAGACTCAAAATCTCTCCAGATTTGAGTCTGGATTTCCAGGCTACTAAACATGGTCACTAGCTCCAAAAAAACAAGATGACAATGACCAATAATAATAATGATGAAACCTAGTACCACACTGAGGTACCCAAGATGTCACGAATAATGAAGCTACAAACCCTCACTTCCTGCTTATCTATCTATCTATCTATCTATCTATCTATCTATCTATCTATCTATCTATCTATCTATCTATCCGAATCTCTAGATAAACAGTAACAATTAACCTCTTACAACACTTACTGTCTTCCCATTCTTAACCACATTCCTCCAATGAAAATCAGAGAGCTAGTCAAACACCCTGCTTTGGCCAAATGATCACACGTGATGCCTGAAACAACCGTGCAGAAAATTGGAATGCAAATGGAAGTAGATAAAGTCTGCAGTTTTTCCACAACGCTCTCAAAGAATATACAGCAAACTAACAGGGAGCAGTGAAAGAGGCAAGATCAGCATATATTTTAGACGGAATATCTAATATCCAATAACCATAACCCCAAAGTCCTATTTAAAGTAATGGGCTCTGCTCTCAATGGACCAACCAATTCAGATCTTGTACGTGGTAATGATTGGACAGAGACATTTTTCTGCTCACTTTATTCAGAAGATAGGGAGCATTCAGTGTCGAATTTCACCTGATCCCCAACATCTACCCACATTCAACAATGATCTTGTTTCTTTCACCTCAACATTTCAGCACTCAGTAAATCTGTTTCTCATATGACATCCTCTGTCTGTGTTTTAGACAGTATCCCAACAAAGTTTTAAAAGAGGTATTTCTCACTGTTGGTCCTTTTATTTTATTAATTATCACCAGTTCTCCGACTTCTGGCATCTTTACAAATGTTTCTAAGCATGTAATTATTCAACTGCTACCAAAACACCCTAATCTGGATCAGTAATTACTGACCAATTTATAAATGACTGTTTTTATCTAAGGTGGTAAAAGTGATTTTAACTGAATGAATCTCTGCTATTGTAGTTTTTCCTAGATCTCGGCTTGTGACCAAACATGATCTGGGCTTTTGCTATTAGACCCCCCCAAACACCCTGCAAACTGAGTTCACACAGGCTACATCATTAGCATCTTTTAAATCCCTTGTTAGAACTTTCTTGTACATGAAAGTATTTATGGGTATTTAATATGCTGCTGGGTTTTATCATCCCTCACTGGCTATTTTTATATATTTTTTAAACTTGAATTCATCCTCCTGTTTTGATGTTTTTATGAGCCCTCTGTTGTTCATATTTTATTTTATCTTTTTTTTTTGTCTGTCTTTTTTTCTGTAAAGCATTTTTTAACCTTGTAAAGAAATGTGTTATATAAATGAAGTCCATTATGATGTGGAATATAATCTGAGAAAGGGTGCTGTTTTGTGAGACCTTCTTTTACTTCATTAAACCTCAGTTACCTTAGTACTGAAGTGCCATGGGGCAGGGGAATGGTGTTGTCGTTGCTAACGTGTGTGTGTGTGTGTCTTATGGAAGTGCGCATGAAACAACTGACTTAAAGCATGCGGATGCTTTAGTAAGATGTGTATCCGACTTAGACCTACTAAAGCAAGTGTGCAACTTATAATGTGCATGCTTTATAAACATTTTTATGCCTCTGCGCCAGCAATAATTGTGGCTGGAGTCATTATGTTTTCTAGTTGTTCGTCCCATTCTCCTTAATGTGATATCTGAAGAATGCAGGAGGGAATTTCCCAAATTTTGGCACAAACATCCATTCACTCAGTGTTAAAATGATAAGTGAAAGGTCAAGGTCACTGTGACCTTGTCTGTCACATTCTTCCAGGTGTTATATCTTGAAACACCTTGAGGAAATTTCTTCAAATTTGGCACAAACGTCCACTTGGACTCCAGAATGAACAGATGAGAATTTGGTGATCAAAGGTAAAAGGTGAAAGTCACTGTGACCTCACAATACATGTTTTTGGCCAAAGCTCAAGAATTCATATACCAATCATGTCTACAGAGTAAAATGATGAAGTGATGACATTTTTTTATCCAAAAGATCAAAGATCAGCATCATTGTGACATCATAGTATTTTGCAAAAACACTTTTATGGCCATTGCTCAACATATTGCCATAGCTCAGGAACAAAAGGAGAGACATTTGGTCAGATACTGAATTGGTGGCACTAATTTTGGGTGCCCACCTTGAAACTGTTTTCATTCAACACGTTTTCATCCCAAACTGTTGCATGTTGCCGCTTTGTCAGTGGACTTTTACATCTGCATATTATTCACTAGGTATCCCTCTGCTTCTGCTATTGCCATTCCAGGACATGCTAACAACACTAGGACGTCAACAAAAGTACATGGTTTGGTTTAAAAAACCCCATCTTGGTTAGTATTCCTGAAATAAACACTAGCCTCCCGTGTGAAAGTCCAGGCTTTGTTGGACACATATAAGAACACTATAAGGACTTTGCAGCTCCTAATATTCAACCCGCACTCACTCCAAAGTCGTTGAAATCCGGCCATTGGTAGGTGACTTTTGGGGTCAGACACCAACGAAAAAAGCAGTGCTCTGACGTCGGCATACATAGCCGGTCATCATTATTGTTTAATGGCACCCTGCGGCATCAGGGGAAAACGCAGTGGTACAACAATGAAAGTTAAGGTGGCGGAAGTCCCAGTAGGGCTGGTAGGAGGGGTGGTGGATAGGTACAACAACCACCAACTTTCACCCGGGAGGCTGGTGTTTGCTTCCCGTAAGATTGTAAAGTCAAATCCTATTCTTTTTGCCTGTATACAAATTTTACATTTCATGTGAAAATGTAAGCGTATTCTGAAAATAGACAATGCATGTAAAAGGCAGAACTTGCCATCAGTGGCTTACCATATCACTACAAAAGGTGCCATTCCCACTGTTCCATGGTATATCATAACAATGCAAATGGTTACGTCTGGCTGCTTTACATATTGATTCCACCCGGCCGCGTATCATACGGTATTCAATAACTTCGGAATGAGAAAGGGCTGGTCGACTGTGTTAAGCATCCATGTTTTTACAGACATGAATAGAAACTGTAACTGCAACTTGACTGCAAGGTGGTTATTCTAGTTTGTCAATGCCTCGTTAATGTCACTCCATATGGGGTGTGCACAGAATAGCCTATGTGTTTTTGGTTGACAGTGATGACTGTCATATTGCTCTGGCTCAGACATCCACAATAACAATCATTTTAAAATCTACTGAACAAGCTTTCCCAGAAAACATAAAAATTTGATTTTTATTTCACTGTATGTTTTCTTCCTTCAGGCAAACACCATTTGCATCTTCAAGTAACAAACAGCGTAGGTACACAATGACAGTGCAGCAGTGTATTTGCAGAAACAGTGTTAAGTAACTTTCCAGGTCATAAGACATTGGGTAAACAGACAGGTACACCCAGCACTGTTTACCTCATTGATGTTAGGTGTCGATAAACTTGGGAATCTCTGACTGTGGAAACCCACTGACATCGACCAGCTGTCTTCTATTTTCTCATCTGTTGGTTCAAAGCAGAGAAGGGAATTTATTGTACATTAGATCACTGCAGCTTCTGATTTTAACTAGGCTGCACACACCACATGACATAAAAGGGAAGTCCACTTCAAAGGCAACTTGAAACACAATTATCAGACTTACCTACTCATCACAAAAGTACAGCTATCCTGTCACTGAAAAAAGTCTTTCTGGTAATACTTCAATATTGCATTATTCACTTCACTTTATCTTTCCATCATTTATTCCGTGCTTAGAGCCATGTTCATTCCCACCCATCAGCACTGAAAAGAAAAATCAATCTCTCTCTTTCTCTGGCTCTCTGCTGCTCAGCTCAGCTGATGACGATTCTCTTAACATAGTTATCTGCCTTTGCTTGCCTGGCACATTTTTGATTATTCCTTAACACCAAACAATAGCTTAAATGTTTAGGCCTATTGTTTCAGAAGGCATAGGAAGGGGCTTATCGACTCATTTTATTCACCACTGAGTGTAATTCAGTTTTTTAATCATGATACACCAAGTGCACTGCTCTCAATTCAGCTGGTTTAAAGCCCAGTGTAGCCCTAACAGTTAATAAAACTGAGATTGTAACAAATGGAGGCATAATTTACTCTAAACAAACCTGTCAAGCATGCAGAGCATCCATTCTGTGTTACACAATGTCACGGTGAGACCCCGCAAATTGAAGTCATGTCGGTTGCCTGTTAATATGTTTGCATGAATGGGACAGTTCATATAATACAAGGGAAGTAATTATGTTTACCCTGTGTGTTCCACTTTGAGGTGAGTCACATGGGATGGGAATGCTGGCGCAAACAACAACACTGAAATAGAAGTTTATACATTCACAGTTTCACCCCATTTTTCCTTTGATTTATTTTTGCCCAGCCAGCAAGTGTAATTGGGGGAATAACATTTTTCTAATGTTGCACTCAACAAAAGAGGGTTGGTTAGGAGTTTGTTTGTGCGGGAGGAAAGGAGCCTGAAGGACATATGGCTTAAAATGGGGAATTAAACGAAATAACTAGAATGAGCAGTGAAACAATGGAGGCAGAGGGTGACACAAGTCTTTTAACTAGAGAGGGATATTCTTTAACATCAAACAGCTGGTGTGAACACTGTGTGAGTGTGAGAGTGTGAGAGAAATGCAGATGGATACTCCTGCGTATATAGGTAATTGTGCATGTATATATGTGCATAGACTGTATGAGTGTGTAGGTTTTTCCATATTGTTCTATGAAGGACAAACCTGAATAAATGAGCAGGGAAACATAACAAATGCAAATGCTTTCATATGGGGAAAAAGGGCTCGCTGTATTGTTTAGTCGTATGAAAATGATGACAATTATGCTGCTGTATGGCCTTCACAGTCACCGGATCTCAACCTAACTCAAGGCATTTGGGAAACAGCTCTAGACAATGCCTTTGTTGTAATGAAGGAATATCTTTTGAAGAATGGTGTTGATCCTTCTGGTAGACTGCTGCAGACTTGTCAAATCTATGTGTAGTAGTATTGAAGCTGTAGTAGCCCAACACCTCATTAAAAAAGGCATGTTATAGTATCGTATGTGTAGGAATACAAATTCACTCCCGTTTTCTCTACCAACTTTTTAACTCACCTTTTAAAAAAATGTTTAAGTCGTGGTAACATGATAAAGAGTGCACGAATAAACAATATACGTTGTTAAATGAGACTTATCATGCTCATTTGTTAAGGTTAATACTTGTATTTTATATTATTATTATTTTTTATTTTATTTACTGGAAACCATTTTATTTTCCTCAAACTGCCTGCACTGGAACGCCTGTATTCATCGTCTGTATGAAGCGCTTCATTTTATCACCTTATCATCTGTCTCTTTAAGCCCATCTCCTGAAAAAGCCCAGTCTGCTCTGATTGGTCTTCCATTTCTAGGCTCACTGTTTCCCTGCTCCATCATTGCAGTTGGGGGAATGATAGCATTGGATTATTGTGGAGCTTTCAACAATCCGAAATCGGGGAGAGATGAACAACATCGGGATCCAGGAGCATGTTTCTCTGATGTTAGCATGTATGATGTAGCTACATGTAGCAGTGTACTTGCAGCTGGAAAATGGAGTATAGTGGTAGTTTCTATCGTGAAAATTTACCAGTAAAATCTTCTAAATCTTAAATCTTCACTACCAGCATGTCCCAGCAGAATATGACCTGAAATTGGGGAGAAATTAACAACATCAGCAAGCAAGATTGCATGTTTCTCTGATGTTAGCATGTAGCTACATGTAGCAGTGTACTTGCAGCTGGAAAACGGAGTATAGTGGTAGTTTCTATTGTGAAAATTTACCAATGAAATCTTATAAATCTTAAATATTCACTACCAGCATGTCCCAGCAGAATATGACCTGAAATCAGGGAGAAATTAAAAACACTGGCAAACAAGATTGCATGTTCCTCTGATGTTAGCATGTAGCTACATGTAGCAGTGAAGGCTATGTAATGCAAACATTTGCAGTAGCATGCCTGTAGCAAATGACCATATAAAGAAATACATCACAAGCCAGCATCAGCTTGTCTTAAAAGCAGAAAAATATGTTGGAAACAGAGCATTCAGAATGATCTGAAGCCTCATGTTTTTGCTCGCAGGGATCGCTTTTACATATTTTTACCTCATTATTTGAAACTTTTGCCATGTTTATAAATGTCCCATATTGCAACATTATGTATATGACAGACAATAAGGAAAGGCATAATAGATAATAATAATAATGATATTCAAAATGTTTTTTTATTGTCATGAAAAGACTAAAGTCAAACATGAAATAATCCAAATTACAAATATTGCCTGTGTGGCTAAAGCTTGATACACATGTTCCTTCATCAGAATGGATGTGGGAGCTACAGTTTATTGAGTCAATCCCACATAAACCTTCCTGCTGCCATAAATACATGTAAGTCAGTAGACTTACATGTATTTGCTGGTTAGCATACATGACTAAAACACAATAAATGCACTATTCACGCTTGTCAGGGATATATTTACTAAAATCTACAGTGCCCTACTGTTTTAGAAAATAACTGAAACTTTTTTAAAAACTGAAATTATGTATTTGTGAGCATTTTTTTTAAAAAAAGATTTATGTCTTTGGCAGAAAAAAATGTCTTCAGGCTGAGAGACACAGACAAAGTTGGGCAAGCATTGAGAGACAGACACATTGTTGGTTTTCATCTTGTTGACATAAAAATATAGACTATAGCCAGCCTGTTTCTTGGAAAGTAAACCTTATACAGCAAACAAAGAGTCTGTGAGAGACGGAGAAAAATATGCAAGACATGTCGGAGAGGAAAATAGAAACAGAGTGTGTGCTTGTGAGAGAGACGCAGTGACAGCACGCAGAGAGCAAACAGGGTTCGTACTTGGCTAATGTGACCATATGCTTATTGTTGCATGCACAGAATCCAGTGATTGAGTGAACCTTTGTGCTCCTGACAGTGCCAGGAACAGACAGGGAGGCCATGGGACCTACAGCTGGTTAGGAAGCAGACAGGCTTTGCAGAGCTGTGGGGTATATGAGAGATAAAGCCATCAGCACAGCCAGTGCAGAAATGCGGCTCATTGAGGGAGCGCTGGGACAAAACGCGGGTATTCAGATGTGTCATACGTGCTGGTGTTAGCTGAGGTTATTCTTGTCATGGACTACTCTTATAATCCTCACTTTTTTTTTTTTTTTTTTACTTTTTGTGCACGATTTATTCCTCTGCATGGTGTCCATTTTACCTACAAAGAAACCTACCGACTTGAAATTGCTTCTCGTAGGAGACATATGTATGCTGTTGATGCACATTACTTTCTTAACACACGTGTGTTATTGGTCAGTGAATCACGGATAGTACAGATGACGTACTGTACCTGCTCCTTGTTGTTACCTGCAGCAGTTACACACTGGTTTCTGTATTAGAGCAATTTGTCAGACTGAGTCAAGCGTGCTGTAATAGTCCTGACAGTGGGTCACTGGAATGTGGTCACATGGGCCATAATCTGTGTGAATTCGCAGTAGGAAAACATACTAGTGGCCCCAAGAGTTTTTTGAATTTGATACTGAACATTTATGGTCACCTGAGACAGCAAAAACAAACCATGAGTGTTTTAAACATTTGCAACTGTGTGAATTATCTGCAACAGCTGAAAAGTCTGCTCGGTTTTGGTAGATTATATTGATTGTGGACATAGTATCTAAAACATATGATTTGTTTTTATAGCTCTGACTTAAATGCACTTAGTGTCCTTACGTCTTACCCTGACATTTATTATAATTTTTAAGACAAGTTTGAAATAATTGCTGTTAAAAACAGACTTGTTACAGAGAAAAAATAGAAGCATAATTCTAAAATCTACCACCCAGCCTTTACAGCACATATTGTGGAGCCCTCTTACCTGATAAAGCAGAGTGTCAGGGCCAGGACATCAGCTGTCACTTCTCTCTTTGGAGCAGATATATCCACTTCTTTCAGCAGAGGCCACAGTGCAGACTCTGCTGCACCCAGCCAGTCATCAGGTAGCCGACAGCTTTCTGTGGTCTTTTCTCAAGCCCTGCTGGAAACTCCTCTCAGCTGACAGGGGATCAAGGAGCAAAGCACAGCTCATCAACTGAGTCAATATGTTTATACAAATAACCCTGTGAGCTTATGTTAGCCGTCTGAGCGTTAAGAGCTGAATATGCTCTGCCAAGCTAGAGAACGTGATCCTGTGTCCTTGGTAGAACTTTAACAGCTCTGGTGGACACACTTAATTCAGTCTCCACACATGCCTGTGGGTTGGTTATGCTGGTTAAAAAACACCCAACAGGGATCTCTGGAGCTTGCAGCAGCACCCTAGGCCTTGAGTCCATATGAGTTAAGTCCTCCGGCAGGCAGCTCAGTCAGGCTGTCTACCCTTCTTCTCTCCTCCATCCGTCCCCAGAGCCCAGGCTCAGGTAGCGGAACAGGTGACTGGCTCTCAGGTTTCAGGCCTTGCATAACAGGTCCCCACTGCACAAGTTATTAATGGAGTCAGAGGCTCTCAACAGCTCTGCAGTTGCCGTACTGACGCAGCAAAGAGAAAAAAAACCATAGATAAAATAAAACTGAGGCTGTTTGCTCCCACTTTTACTCTTTCCTGTGATTACTCAAACCAGTACTTTCCACAGATGTCCCCCCCAAAGCTTCTTTGAAAAGACACATACATTTTCTCGGGAGTAGGTAGACATGCATGCGGACAAAAGGACAGAAAGAGTAAAGGCAAAACTATAAATAAACGTCTAGATATGGTACAGCGCTGAAAAAAGTGCTGAATATTCAAGTCATTGTTTCTCCCCATGCACCCAAAGTAGGGTAGCATTAAAAAGCACAGTAAAGTACAGTAAGTTTACACTGTCATGATGATGAATCACCCAGTTACTCAACTAAAACAGTAAAAACATTGAGGTATATTTCACTCCTGTCACTACTCATGACCCGGTGGTTATGCTGATATAAACACTGAATGAAGCAAGGTGATGATCAGTGACTTAAATACCTCCAGCTTTTAATCTGAGGCATGTGCTGTAACACTTCTAAATAGTTGGAAACATGGGTATGTATTTTCTAGTAATGCAGAATTGATGGGATCATTTTTTGTAATCTATCATGAATAGCAGCAGTTTTCTTTCATGGTGCTTTTTATCTTCATAGCCTGGAATCTCTTTTGAACCATCTCCATGCTACTTGATCATCTTCATACAGTCATGCTGGAGCAACCGAGGAGTGTAATTACATGTCTTGAACATATTTTTTCACCGAAGTTTATTTTATTGCAGAGTTTGCATGTTCTCCCCGTGTCAGCATGGGTTTTCTCTGGATACCCTGGCTTCCTCCCACAGTCCAAAGACATGCAGGTTACTTGGTGACTCTACAATGGCCGTAGGTCTGAATGTGAGCATGAATGGTTGCCTGTCTCTATGTGTCAGCCCTGTGCAATGTCAGCTGGGATAGGCTCCAGCCCCACGCAACCCCCAACAGGCTAAGCAGTGATTAATAATAATATTATTAACTAGTCCATACCCATTGAGTGCACAGTTGCCCATGTAGAGTTTCACATGGTGTGTGTTTGGGATACAGGTCATAGTAAATTGCAGATTAAATAGTCAACTGAACCCATTAAGAAGAGCAATGTATTCAGACAGAGTGTTTGTGAATTTGATAGTACGATTGCTTTATTGAAAGTACAGTAGATTGACCAAGTCAGTGAGTAGAAAAACGTGGGACAGACAGAATGATACACTGATAGTTTCCATGATTATGTACAGCATACCATACCATGACTTAGTCATACCAAA
>NC_065524.1:25544343-25599432 GCF_006386435.1 Epinephelus moara | reverse complement strand
GAGTTTCATGCAGATCGGTCAAACTTCCTAGGAAGAGATCGATTTTAAGTGAGGCAAATTTGTTCCTCATGAGGAGAGGCATCTCTGTGCAAAGTTTCATGTCTCTACGGCATACGCAGCATGAGATATGCCCATTCAAAGTTTGCAATTTCAATAATTTGCTATAGCGCCCCCCTTTGGCTAATTGATGTAATATTGCTTCATTCGCATCCTCCCATGACCCTCTACCACTGTGCCAAATTTCACATGGATTGACCAAGTCAGTGAGGAGAAAAACGTGGAACAGACAGACAGACAGACAGACAGACACACACACACACAGAGTTTTTGTCATTATATAGTAAGATAATGATGATTTTTTTCCCAGTGCTTTATCTCTTAGTTTCATATTATACCGAAGACTTTAATCAGCCTTAAAGTTATCAGAGCCCAAAGCATCAACACAGCAAAAGAGAGGTTGCCATATCAATATGAACTTCTCTGCTGACCCACTGATAGTAAACCTAATCTCCTCCAACCTAATAAAAGACAACACATCCATAAATGTTGAGGGATAACAATCTTTCCATCTAATCCACATTTCTCTTCTGGCCACCAGCGTGGCAAAAGACAAATTATTTAGATTATTGTGATTTCAAGTCAGATTCTGGGTAACCACACCAAAAAAGCAGGAGGGGGTGATGGGTCTAAAGACTTATCTGTGGTTTTGGAAAGCATATTAAATATTAATTGCCAAAATAAGATCATTTTGGACATTCCCAAAACATGTGTATTAGAGCAGCTTGGTTCTGCTTGCAATGATCGCACATGGGGCTTATACTGGATGTGTGGTCCAGTGCAGTCAGTGGAAATCTTTAAACCTGAATTAACATTAAATTAGTTCAGTGATGAATATATTCACTATGTTCAATGTTTGGTGCATATACTGTAGATATGTACCTACAACAGTGGTCTGTAGATTTTATATACAAATAATTTGGCTTTTAGTGCATTGAACTTACATTGTAACCTCCAGTATATTAGCATTCAAGTCAGTTTCATTCAAACAACAGTTTGTTCTTTGAAGAAAATTACATGACCACTACAGTTGTTGTATCCAGCTTCAGAGCACCGAGCTGAGCCAAGTCTTTTTAAGTCATCCTTGTACCTCCTCCCACCTCAACCTTTTAAACCTGCTTTTTATTCCTGTTTGAAATTTCTCTATGGTTGGACTGACCCTCTAAGATCTCTTGAAATAAACACAAAAAGTTGCAGTTTCACTGGAGCACTGTAGTTCGAGAGCCCAGAGAAAGTACCTGAGAGAAAGTGTGAAATGGGTTTTTTTCACCCTGCCTCAAGATATGTGTAGGGGAGTCTATTCTGAGCTAATCCTATTAAAATTCTCATGTTGTACAGTATGTCCACCCTAAGTCTTCCAGCAATGTCACTTTTCATTTGATTGCCACTGTTTCAAGTTTCATGGGGATTTGTGCAATCAATAGTGTGCTCTAAAGCTATGCTGTGTTCATTAGAGAAAATCTAAGCAATTTCTCTTCTCTCTAACCCCAAAGGACCCCTTTTGCCTACATCAGAAACACCAGGGGTATACCGCACCAGCTCCCTTCAGGCCTGCTATGTTAGGTTTTCACAATGGCATAGCTGGGTTTATCATGCAGAACTGTATTGGTTTAAGACCACTGCTTGGAAGAATTTTAATAATGCAGATCTGGATCATAAAGTTATGTACAAAAGAAATGCCAGCCTCATCCAATCAGATCAGCTTCTAATCACTGGCATGTGGGCTATGTTCCTGTCTCAAGTCTTTTCCTTTAAGTAGACTTAAGGGAAACGCAGATTATATTAGGTTGGGCTGGAATGACACACGTAAGCTTATAGACCAGGGGGGGAACGTGGTGGTGGCCTCAGGGGCTTCAGCACTGAATGTTTTCTCAAAGCCCCGGATCTATTTCAGTAAAGAGGGACTCGTTTTCATAGTAAAAAAAGTATTTATTAACATGTGCACATAAGAATGAAAAATGTGAAAAGCCTCTGGCAATTAGACCCCATCGAGATGGTATGATTTAAGGAAGCTAATGAATCCAACATGAATAGGGAACCCCACCTGGGAGCCCGGTCTCACTCCGAAGTCGTCAAAATCCGGCGCTTGGGCAGTGACTTGTGGTGTGGGAAACCGACATAAAAAGGCATCCTTTGACGTTGGCATGATATGTGGCTGGTTGCCGTTGTAGTTTAACGGTGCCTGGCGGCGTCAGGGGGAAAAGAGGTGAGACAAGGACGAAAGTTAAAGTGGTGAAAGTCCAACTGGGGCGGGCGGGAGGGGTGGTAGATGGGTCCAACAAACACCGACTTTCACCCAAGAGAGCGGTGTTCGCATCCCATAAGATTGTAAAGCCAAGCTCGGTTCTTTTTTCCTAAACCTAACCATGTGTTTTTGTAGTACTGGACTCTGGATATGATGGCTGGAGGTGAACAGGGTGGAAGAGGGCATGACAATTCTGCCTAACATGACAGCTGACGGCAGCAGAGGAGAGAACAAATTTAAAAGTTTGCAGTAGCATCCTGATTGGCTGATAAAGATTGTGGATAACTAGAAGAGTGAGCACCCATAGTAAGCAGATTAAAGGGAGCCGTGGAGTGGGAGGGAGAGGAGAAAGTCTTATTAATTGAACTTACGCAGAGTTTCATTAGGTTTTAGGATTTCAAATGGCTTAAAAATAGTGCATATGGCTGTCGTTAATGAGGGAAAAAATCTCTCTGTAAAAACATGCCCCCCCCCCCCCCCCCCCCACCATAGGTTTGGGCTGACCCCTGAATGTTTACGACATCTGGCACTGCCCCTCCTATAGACGTAGTGTCTAGTTTTACTATCCTTTGACTCTCTTTTATTTCCTTGGTTTTTATACACCTAGATATTTTTTTCTGTTTTCTTTTAAAACCTTTTAATTTTATGACTTGTCTGTTTTATTTTGCTGCCTTGTGAAGCTCTTTGTAACACTGTTTTTTTTAAATTGCTGTACACATAAAGATTATTATTATTCATTCATTCATTTGTGTAGCCGCTTAGCCTGTCAGGTGTCACGCAGGGGGCTGGGGCCTATTCCAGCTGACATTGGGCGAGAGGCGGGAAACACCCTGGACAGGTCGCCAGCCTGTCACAAGGCTGACACATACACCGCGTTCCAAATTATTATGCAAATGATATTTTTCTCTGATTTTCCNGCATAATAATTTGGAACGCAGTGTAGAGACAGACAACCATTCATGCTCACATTCACACCTACAGCCAATTTAGAGTCACCAATTAACCTGCATGTCTTTGGACTGTGGGAGGAAGCTGGAGTACCCGGAGAAAACCAACGCTGACATGGGGAGAACATGCAAACTTCACGCAGACGGGCTCCCCCACCCTGGGTTTGAACCAGGAACCCTCTTGCTGTGACGTGACAATGCTAACCACTGCACCACATGGTGCCAGATCATTATTCTTAGTAGTAGTAAACTGCATTCACAGTAAGACCTCAGACTTCATCACATTTCTGTGCACTGGTGAAATATAAAAACATTTCAGAAACATAATAATCACATTTAAAGCAAGAGCATGAGGACAGAAAATATATTGGTTAATTTAGTTTTAGTTTTTTTGTGTCCAAGCTAAATGAAAATATAAACTAAATGTACAGCAGTCACTGCAGCAAAATAATATGATTTGTCACATCAAACCAAAACAAGAGCACGACAAAGAAAACATTTTTCTGATTTCCATTTGTGGTTCAGTCCACAGGACTCATTTGAATTTGTCAGAATTTGAATTGTAGCACATTAAATGAAAATTGGTTCAATTTTGCATTTTCATTTGACTGTCTGGGACTTGTTTTTTTATGTCTCAGGAAAAGAAAGGTACTGTAAAATACTGTTGGCTTGGCTTGTTTGGTTCCTGTCAGTTCTGTCTTTGGGGGTTATCATTATCATCCAGACCAAGGCTACTTTGAATTCATTTGCAAAAAGTCCAGTTTGCATTTTCATTTTCAAGTTTAGACCTGCTGATATGAAAATAAAATGGCTGGGTTGGTTATGCAAGAAAAATGTTCTCCTTCTGTGGCTCTCTAAAGTATTGTTTAGGGCCGGAGGGTAAGAAGATGTAGGATCCTCAGCCCCAGGAGGACTCTGGGTGTTACTCTGAAGTGCTTGGTCAGTGACTTCTGGGGTCAGACACCGACGACAAAAGCTGTGCTTTCATGTCAGCATGATACATGTTGTCAGGGGGAAACACGGCGGGACAACAACAAAGTTAAACCGGCGGCAGTCCCAGTAGGGCAAGCAGGAGGGGTGGTGAAAGGGTCTGGTACAAGGCCTGTGTTCCCTTCTGTAATATGGTAAAGCCAAACCCTGTTCTTTTTTCCTAAATCCAACCACCTGTGCCTGTGTTGGTAAAATGTAACCACGTGTTTGTTGTTAAAGGAAAAAAAACATTAATTGGGGTGTTGTACTGACATAGTGTATTTCTTTGAAAACAGAAGTATATTTTTGAAAATAGGTAATTCATGTAACAGGCAGACGTTGACATGTCATCCCAGAACGTCAACAACTAATGCACCCAGTGTACCTTGCACGTCATATGTCAATGTGGAGAGTCTGTGACCAAACATCAATATGCGACGAGGTCGGAGTGAGAATGTGTTGGGTCCTCGAACTTCTGTATCACTTGTAAACTCTCTAAACTCTTCTAAACATAATCCAGGCAGAAATTACATTTACCATCACAGCATATATGGGAAAACAATTTAGTAACATATAAATGGCTTATTGTAGGAAACACGGTTGAAGTGCGAGGAGTGTTCAAGTCTCAGTTTTTGAATTTTCCAAATTGGTCGATTAATCCATAAGTCCAGATCCTGACTTCTGTGTTCTCCACAAGTTATCCCGAATAATGTGTCTACATTTAGTTAAACAATGCGGGAGTGTCACACTAGAAATCTGCAAATCTGTGATCTTAAATCTTTCCTCAAGTTGGTGATAAACACAATATAACGGTAAAGACCAGGAAGTCAACAGTCTCCAGGCATGTAATCGACACTTTTGTGTTGATTTTCTGAAATTTAAAGAAGAGGCAGCTGGATTTTGAAGGACTTGATTTCACAATAGTTTGCCTGATTTCACAGCTACGCCTAATCAAAAACAGAGGCGGCTGATGGCAGGACTCCGTGTCATGTGGAGGGCCTGGATCTGGGAGACGTTGGTAGCACCTGCTCTAATGAAGCATCAACAACACTTGAGTTTTAAAGTTCTACTGCAATGAACATTTAGTTTTATATGGATGATGGTTAATTGCTCAAGTTTAGCCGCAGCTCGTTTTTAAAAAGCATATTGCTGCTTGAATCATCATACACAGTGACTGAAGTTATGCGCATGTACTTATTTTGCCTTCTTACCAAAAAGAACAGTGTTGTTGGGACCAGGGATTGAATAAAGGGGTCAGTCTTAAAGTTCTTAGCACCTTCACTTTTAATTTCTCTGTAAAATGTGAGCCCCCACCCCCCCGTCAAGGCGCTGTCATCGCTTGATTGTTCTTGCAAAATCTTACAGAAAAATGACAGGATTTAACAAGTTATTGCAAAA
The DNA here is from genome assembly GCF_006386435.1 of Epinephelus moara. Taxonomy (NCBI): domain Eukaryota; kingdom Metazoa; phylum Chordata; class Actinopteri; order Perciformes; family Serranidae; genus Epinephelus; species Epinephelus moara. Next base: position 25,593,816 of record NC_065524.1, on the reverse strand, counting down.
CAAGTGGAGTTTGAATGGTCTTAAATGCAAGGCTGTCACACACTGCTATGAAAACCTGCAGTGTCCCAGGAGCTTGGTAATTATGCTGTCATCTCTGAACGAGAATCCCCTCAGACGACTCTGGCTAGAGTTTGACAGGGTAGACCAGAAGTTTTTCATATAATTCATAGTAATTCATAGTTGATTTTCAGGGCAGAACAGTGGATGTCATTAAAACTTGGCTGTTAAAACACAAACATAACCCCACACATACAGAGCGTATGAAACACAGGAAAGGAGTATGTGTATGCGCGCACACACAAATGTATGACACATTTGCACAGGACTTTATTGCTATATATTTTTTAGCTGCATAGTGCAACCTGCTGTGGTTTTGTTCTCAAGAAAAAGTAGTGTTGGTTAACACAACAACGAAAATTGGAGCTAAAACACAAGGTAGGCAGGTGCTATGTGTGTTCCACCACCTCCACATTCTGCATCATCTCATATCCACTGTTCACTTTGAACGACAATATCATTAATATATCAAGACCAGAAAATGAAGCATTATCAGTCTGAGTAAAAGCCCTTACTCCTTGCCACAGACATTTACAGAATGTATCCTGGAGAAGATACACTGTGCTGTATGTGGCCTATTGATCTTTAACAAACATCTCGCATTTTGCCTCTGGGTTTTTGGCGGAAATACAAATCGAATAAATGACAAACTAGATGAAACAGTGACAAATGAAGCAACAAACAAAGTAGTCAAAACCAGAACTCATCACACGCGGAGTTGTTGACAGTCAGAGGGATGTGAACTATTTTCTATTATAACGTTTGGTTAAACCTATTTTTTCTCTTTGGAAATAGCAATAAAAACCGTAACAGCCATGGTCAAACACTTGCTCATCCTAACAAAGTGAAAAGGGTGATTAAATGATGTGAAAAAGGCCTAGAATTTCTGGTAATGATGAGAGGAAGCCTTTGTCCACATGTTCTTTTCATCTGCAGGCCTGAAAAGGGCTTCTTTGCTGGCACAAAATCACATTGTATCACAACATCCATTCATCTGATTAATTCATTTTTGTTATGACTTCATATGTGCACACACATCAACAAGATATATTTAATAAGTCAGGAGACAAGGTTCTTCACATTCTGCAATCAAAAGACAGGTGTTTGGGGACGAGTTGGAAGCCTATTCGACATATAAGAAGCTACAACAACATTGTAAACTTTGACATTTTAATATTAATTCACTACCACAGACATAGACTTGAGGACTGCCTTTTGCTTTAAGTATCTTGTTTTTAGCCTGATTAAAAAAAATCCTTCACCATGTTTTGTTTCAGTCCTCTGGCAGTCATCAAACAGTTCCCAGGTGATTAGAGGTCTGTAGTGCTCATCAGAAATGTAATTTGGTCCCAAACCACTAAGTGCGTTTATAAACAAGCAATATAATTTTAAAATCAATTCTTGGACACTCAGATAGCCAGTGCAATGATCTGTGAAGTGGAATAATTTGTTTTATTTTTTATTTTTTTCGTTTGGTAAGAACTCTGCCAATAGAGCCTTTCTCTTAAAGATAGATCTGTAAAGACGCTGGTAGTGGGTTGGATACAACAGCTTTATTTCTTTTAATGCCACCCTTTTAAAAGAATACTTCCTCCCCCAAATGACCATTTGTCTATCAATTACTCATCCCATGTTATGTTGAAATCATGAAGAAAACATTGTTTCTTGCATGCCTCTATGCTGAATGAAGAATTTAAAACCAGGGAAAATTCTTGATGAATTGAAGTCATAGGCGACCACATTTAACAACAGCAAAGCTACATCAAAACATCCGTGTAAATACACTTACACAACTCATGCAGTAAAAGTCTCATTGATCCAGTCCTGCACTTAGTATTTCCCAAACAGACAGCCCACTGAACTAAAGTGAAACGTATCTAAGCTCTCCTCAAAGCCAGACAATTTCACCTGGCTAATCCCCAGAGGTGCTGGTCTACCGCTGCCTCGATCAGGTAGTTAGTTAATGTTACTTACCTTTAGTGTTTCAAAGGGTTAGTTCGGATTGAACAAGAAAAAGTTTTCCTCACAAATTCAACATAACACAGGGAAACTAAATTATATACAAATGGCCATTTGGGGGGTGAAGTATTCCTTTGACGAATGCTTTGTTATTAGTTTTCAATAACAGCAATTCAAGGTGAGCTCTGGGATTGAACATTGTTAATCATAACAAAAGATGATCCCCTTTTCCATGAATGCAGTGAATTAAATGATTATTTGATAATACAGCTGAAATATGAGTGATGTTGCTGTTTTGTACAATCTGAGCCAATGAGAGCATGTATAAATTCAACAACAGAGGCCCGAGAATTGAGCCTTGGGGTACTCCTCATGTCAGTTTGGTCTGAACAGTCCATGTTGACAGTCTGTCCTGATGTGACAGATTGCCAACATTTGAACCATTTAGGACAGTCTTTTTTGCTTAATATGAATGACTGCAGTGCACTACTAATGAGATCTCGCCCATCATTGTTAAAATGTATGTCATTTAAAACCGTAAATCTTTGTGCTGTGGTTAAAATCCTGAATTAAAATAGTTTTTTGAGGCCAGGAAAGTGCCAAATTTTTCTTTTTTTTTGACAGAAAGGATAAAACCTTGGCTAGAAAGCACAGGATGAGCACACACCTCTACAGAGGCTGCACAAACCTCCAATTTGTCATTGTAATAACATTTCCATAATATATGGATTCTTGTTCACCTTAAACCCAGTTCCTGGTCCAACATGCAAATCATGTAAAGCACAGAACAAGTTTTTTAATATGCTGGCGTGATAACTGGCTACAGGAGACAAGAAAAAACAGAAATTCTTTCTCCTGCTGTGAGTCATGACCTGAGAATGGCTTACAAGATTTATACTTGGATACCTGCTATCAGGAATATATGCTTAGCAGGTTATACACGTCGCTACACTTTTCCAACTTTAATATAGATCCCGATGTGGGGGTATAGTGGTGTAAATGTCATTCATTTGCTCTCCATGGCACAATGTTCGTGACTAAACAGCAGGCGCGCTGGATAGCAGAGCATGTGGAAGTTTCTTTTGTTTGACTGACAGGCGAGGATGAGATATGGCATGAGGCTTCAATGACCTGACAACCCTGGCAGAGACGAGCTTATGAACTTTCACGGAGGGAAACAAACATGGGGGAAAACACAGACACGCGGCATTTAAAAAATACATTTCTTGTATAGGATTTTTACATCAGCGGAAAGCCAGTATTGATGTGCTTGCTCCCCAGCTTGGGCCCCCGAAAAAGGAGAAAAGAATCAGTACAGCTATTTTTTCGACATCTCTTCAATAACTTAATACACATGTACAAGCCCTTGTAACCTGTATGGTCACTTTTTGCACAATCGTCTCTGATCTGCAAATTTCATGTCATTTATAACTGTATTGCACAATTTTGCATCCCCAATGATGGTATAGTTATTTGTTACACTGTAGTCAAAAACAATTCCCACGCTTCACAATCAACCTTGGTAATTGTATATGGTATTTCTATTCTATTCTCTCGTTAACTAGTGCTACAGTAATTGCTTTAACTCAGCAGATTATACACGGTACACCTCCTCATCTCTGCGGTGAGGTTGAGCAGCTGTTGTTAACACAGATAAGAAGCGTGACACTGTGAGCGGCTGACAGGATTGGCTGTCATGCCAGCTCAAATCACAGGGCATATATATGTGTTTGAATTGTCTAGACGGAGGCTGCTTGTTACACTCCTCACCTGTGACAGTCACGCCTGCAGCATGTGGGAGGGAAACTTGCGCTCTACACACACATACTCACAAACACCTCAACCCTGGCAGCTCTCTGGTTCATTATCAGTGCGTTGCCTTGCTGAAGATAAATCTTTAAAATTTTGTGCTAGATAACAACAGTATTTCAAACTGTATTGCACAGTGATGCTCCACTTTTCCCAATTGTTGTTTTTAGGAAGGGGTTGGTTTGCATTGTGTTGCATTTTTCATGAGAACAACTTTGAGATGTGCCATCTGTTCTTTTTCTTTTGTTGTCTTCTTATGCAGCCTGTATTATAAACCTCAACTGTCTCATAAAAAAATGCTGAGGTCATACATGAAAAGCTTCCTGACATTCACTAAAACTAACTGGGAACAGTCAAAAAACGTGAAATACATTTAATGTTGAATGCACAAGATTGCTGATATTCTTACATTATGTTAAGGAGTCAGTGCCAGGCCAGCAGCTCTTCCAAAAACCATCTCAATACTAGAAAGCAGTGAGTGAGTGAGTGCAAAGCCCTGCCAAGCCTGCACGGCCCTCTAGATTTGTTGTTGTAATAATAGAAAATGTGGAGAAATTGCAATCTAAGAAAATGGCCCAAATCGCCTGTGTCTTGCATTATTAAGAAATAATCTAAAAAATAATAAAACATTCAGGTCCCCAACCAAACACTAATCACTCGCATTCTGTTGAAATCTGTTTCGACACTCTTGCGATGCCCTGCTAACTAGCAAAATGACAAACAAACGGGACGGCAAACATAACCTCAGTGGCACAAGTAATTACACTGAAGGTGTAAGGGAGGCAGGAGAGCTCCTAATCAGTTTGTCAGCCTTAATAAGACCTTGCTCCCGCTGAGAGGAAGTAATCTTCTGGAAACTGATTTGACTGATGAACCTCCAAATAAACCACCAAGCCAGTGAATCCATCATATTATACAGCACATTATCCCAGTGTTATTATGGTGATCACAGAGGTTGGAGTACAGAATCTGTCTGTCATAATTCTGGCAGTTTAGTCAGTGATGATATAACACGGGAAAATTATTTTTGACACTGGCGCCAGGTAGTGGTGAAATTAAGTACAATGAGCTCTGTAACAGGTACTTCTTTGCTTGACTTAAATCCAAAATGAATCAATTCTTAGATTGAAGGCTTTTTGTTAGGAAATGTATTTCTTTGGGCTGTTACACGGCTTTTTCCTTCCTGTGAAGGTCAGGCAAGTGACAATGTTTGTATAATTTTCCTTCCAAATTCAATGTCATAACCAGTTTCTGTCTGCTGTTTTAGGACTGAATTACAATCATATTCACGCAACACAGACTGCAAAGCATTGAGCCTATTAGGATTGAAGTGGAGGGCCAGATGACATTGTGATTCAGAATCACAGTAACGGCTCTCCCTTCTCCCCTTTATTACTTAAAGCATAAAAAAACACACACTGTAGCTATATTGTGGCTATGATGAGAATCGGCTAATCATGATCGCTTAGAGTCCCAGGGGGTTCACAAATTGAAAGATAGCTGAATGTGCAGGGTGACATGATAAACATGTAGTAAAGGGACCATCTGCCCATATGGTTGGCAATTACATTATAGCTCCAGCTCTATAATGGTGATCGAGCGACAGAGAGCTATGGAAAGATACACTGCGCGTGGCAGGTGAATGTCCCATGTGGTCAGTATGTTTTTACAGGATGATCCACTGTCGGTAGAGCTTTTCTCTCCAATGTAAAACTTAAAAGTGTCTTGGAAAAACAACAGATTCATAATACATTTGTTGGCCTTCTTTCTCTCACATTGATTCCTGACACGACTGCCTGCTGCTGTGCACTAAGACTTTAATGTCCTCTGTGCAGAAGTACGGGAAAGCCTGTTGTGTGCGTGCCCTCCGAGGACACAGCAATTTTAGTGAATGGGACTCATTAGAGTGAAAGTGTCATGTGGCAAATCGTGACAATTGTTTTGCGCAGGGAACAGTTGCCCCTGTCCTGGCAGTGTTACACAGGACGGCCATCTGCAGCCCACATGTCAGAGAGCAGCAGCCAACATGGTGGCAGATAATTGGTGAGGGAGGAGGGCTGGAACAGGAGCTGGGGTGTAAACCTAGTGAAATCAATTTGGAAGAGCTGGACTAACAAAACATGCATAAACACGCTGGTGTGCACAAGTGCAAAGTGTGGGAGCACATTACCATTTACACACCCTCCATGTATCCTACAGTATATGGGAGAACCCTGCAGATAGATTCACTGACTGTGAAGGTCTCTGAGTTATTCATGGCCTGAGGGAGGCCATCAGTCTTATACATTTCACTGCACCATTTGCCTCCATTTAACATCACTCATGTGAGGTAATGACAAAAGTCAATACGTAAAAAGAAACGAGGAAGCACTGCTGTAGCAGGACTGTTGACTCACGCAATCCTAACGTGCATCTGCTGTAAAGTGCTGTGCACAATGCTTTTGCATTTAAGTCAGCATTTGCATAAAGTGTTTATTTTGTTCTGGGTCACAATGACAACCCATAAAAGATAAATAATTGATTGCCCATGCCATGTTAAAACTCTCTCATATCTTGTCCAAGGTGATTTTTCCAGATGCAAGCAACCACTTTGTTGGTCGACATTTTTCAAACACTACGCATTTGTTTTTGAGGGAATATTCCCTTGTGAAATGACAACACTGTCCCCAAATATCCAGACACAAACACACACACACACTCGCATGCGCACCAAAAGCTATCACACACTGAATGACAGACAATCTGTCAAAACTTGCGTACGTCTCATTTGTTTGGGAATTAAAACAGGAAGACAGCTGAGGAATCTCAGACAGCAATCTATCCCTCAGACAATATGCTTCCACCACTTGTATGAGCCAAATGATTATTTACAACCTGCTGTCAGCACAGAACGTATGAATAAATTCATGTGAGAGCTTTGGACTGCGTGAGGCGCAAGAATCAACTTGCACATCTTCCATGCATGAATTTGAGGTTATTGATTCACAGATGAGAATCACCACTGATCCAATTACACGTGAGAACACACCTTAGATTATTTACTGCTCACGCTTGTCTTTCTCCTTTTTTTTCATTTCTATTTTTTTTTACTAAATCTTTGATTACACTTTTAATCTTGTGCAACTTTTCCTCCTTGAGCCGTGTCACTAGCCGTTAGTGTTGATTAATGTTACTTGTTTTGCAGCATTGCAAGCCTGATGTCGAAAAGACAGACTACAATATCTGGTCCAGTGCATCTCTGGGAGGCTTCACGTCAAAGTTGTCAGAACTGGCTTCCAGGGACCAGTGCTGATCCCAGACAACAAGCTTTCATTATCCAACAGCTCAGAGCTGTTGTTTCCTCGAAAGACAAACTAAGGATCAGCCTGCCCAGTAAATGATACCTACAGGTCAGTGAGTGTGACGCAGATCATGGGCTACAGCAATTCTGGGTTAAAGGATGATGATGATGATATTAAAAAAAGAATATGCAATCTCAGTTATTCCTCTCCTTATTTTTGTGTTTCTGTGTGAAGAAGAATGAGAAATGCATGAAAACAAGAAACAGTCATCTAAAAAACATAATAACCTCCCCCCAAGAAAGTCTGCTTATTGCCCAGAGCACAATCTAGTCATCCTTTGTTTCGCTGCGGTAAAGTCGCTCACATTAATGCTTACATTTTGTTAAAAACTTGCTCTTATATGTGCCTGTAGATAGACAAACAACTTAGAAGAAAAGCAAAACCTGTTAACAGGTCTGGGGATTATCATGTGTGACCGTGTCACGAAATTTGGAAAGACGCATTGCTGTCGTCAGATGTAATCCTTTGCTATGTAGAACGCCACCAACCAGATGACACTGAGTGCATGGCAATGAGGAGATATGCATCTCCAAATTTAAGCAACCATCAAAACCATGTGGATGAACAGATCATTCTTAAGGTAAAACTGAGGATAACCTTGGATGTGTTTTTATGTTACGCAGTTCTCCTTCAAGGTCATGCAGAGGTGTTTCACCCTAATATCTCTTTGTACAGAAACTTCTGCTTTGCTTTTGTGTTATATTCTGTTTATGCTGCAGCAACTATGTAGGTACATTTTTTGAAAGTCAGCCAAAAATCTTGTTGTGTGATGTTTACTTTATCACAGCCAGCAGCCATTAGATAGAATACTTTTGAAGCACGCAGAGAAAGAAACTTATTTTTCACATAGCGGATTACAATAAATGCTACACTGTGACTTCTGGATGCATTAATCAAATGGCACATCAGGGAGTTTATTCAAGGGCGACCATTAAGTCTGCATTTATCAGCCGCTGCAGAATCACTCGCTGTCCAGATGCATTTCTGATATATAAAAGTCCAGGACTTGTACACACTTGTACAGCCTTAAAGGAAAAGACTGCGTTTATTGTTTTCATTTGAGCATTAATTACACATATTTTTTAAAACTTTTTTTTTGTTCTGCATGCAGATATTTTGGCCCCCTCGGCTTTCACACCACCATTAGTAGTTTATCAAACAATACGTTGGCTGGGTGTGTTCTTTATTCAAATAATAACATGCTGTCTTTATCACAAAGATGGCGTGACTACAATTACAAGAAGAAAACATATGGCATGGTATTATAGTTTTCTTTAATTAAGGCACATAAGTTTTTCTCGCTAGCATATCACTGTATACAATCTCAAGTGGATTTTCTTGGATCCGGTTTGAATATGGAACATATAAATGGCTATAAATAAGAGATTATGTGTGTTAATGTGATGCACAGCAGATGAATTGCGTGATGTTTCGTAATCATCTGTTCAGTATGTGCATGAATCCTCAACCGCATGATGCGATCCAAGCTACTGAAAAATACAGATACTGAATAATGCTACAGCTAACATGACCATTAATTTCTCCTACAGACATTGAGAGCCATTAAACCTTTCACTTTAGTGTGGCAATAAAACATGCAGGCTTACCTTTTAACCTAACACGTGCTCTATGGGGTCTCGGCCCGTCACACATTTTACATTTCAGTTACATTCAAGAGAGGAAATCAGGTTCAGAACTCACCCTCCTGTTAGACACTGTAAAGAGCAAGGTAGAAATGGCCCAGTGTAAAACATCCCACATGGTGTCACAGTCAAGTGGTACTATGAGAAAGGTTCCACACTGATAATATAAAGGTCAATGTTTAACGGTTTTATGCAGCATAACCATTCTAGTAAGGAAAAAGTGTACAGGCACTGCTAATGGCAATGTCAAGAGGAGTATCTAAACAAATACATTTAACCTTTTCACCAACACTTGCCTCAGTGCCCCTCTGAGCAATGTTATGCTGATTATCCATTTAAAAATATGTGGTCTGAATGGAAAGGTGTGACCCACAAGATCTAATAGGAGACTGCATAACCCTAAATCCACTTACCCTTGTGCCTTATTGAAGATTTTAACATTTTAATGACCGTTTTTATGGTGTGTATGGGATTAGCTGCTGACTACATTACTGACCTCATAACCCCAGATGAGCCTGAGTGCAGCCAAAGATCCTCCGGTGGGTCCTCGTTAGTGGTTCTGAGGCTTAAGTTAAAAACCAGAGATCATATTTTTAACTTAAGGAATAAGATCATGCAACTCAGCTCTTTATCTACTTTTTAACTCTTTTAAAAATTACATCAATGTAGACTTGCTTTAATGTAATATGAATTAAAAATCATATCCTGCTCCATTTTGTACTTTTATTGCCTTCCGATATTTTACTCTGGTTTTTACATTTTACTAAATATGTCTTTGCAAATCACTTTTCAAATTATTTTTGAAAGGTGCTACATGAGGAAATTAAAGATGTGCACCAATAAGCTTATATATTTTGTAGATCTGGCATTGTTTTGCTCTTTCCTGTGACTTATATTTGTAGTTGTAGCAATTATTTCTGTTGGCTAAAACCACTGGTCCTCAGAAATGTGTCATGGTGTCACGCCAAAACCAAAAATACTAACTGAATTCTTTCATGCTGTTGTAGTATATAGGCTGGTTGAAATTAATGTCAATATGAGAGTTAAGAAATCCCAAACTAGATGTACATTGGTTTGCTATTTTACGATTAATATTACTAATTATCTGAGGTGCATAAATTAATACCAGTACAGCTGGGAATGGGTACCCATAGAATCCATTTTTTATTCGGATATATCAAGATGGGAGATCAAGGGACCCCTTTAAAAATCCCCACGCCAGTTTCTTCCTTGTCAAAATTTAGTCTAACTTCATAGCTTTATTTAGCCCCCTTCCTGACAAGCTAGCACGTCCTCCTAAGACCTGAACTTTTGTTTGGTATACATTTTTAAATTCTCCTAGCTATTTAGGATCAGTAGGACCTGATAGGTATAAAAAACAAAACACTGTCAACGATAATAAATTCCCAATGTCCTTCAACAAGCTAACAATAAATTCCCAGTACTTCCTAATTCCTTCCTAATTAACAATGTCTTAGTTTGTTACTTTTGCTAAAAATGGTAAAGTTTGTATGGCATATTAAACTACAAAAAATATTGATCACAAATAAACAAGTTTCAACCGCTAAATGTGATCAGGTTTTGGATCTTATCCACTTTTGTCTCAGGGTTAGCTGCAGACTGACTTGGCAGAGATGGATGCCATCTTGTTTTTACATGGATTAGTGTATTGTGATCTTACTACCACTAGATGGCACAAGAAAGTGTCCATGAATGAGGACAACAGGCCTACGTTAAGCAGAATCAAGAATAAGGTCCAGTTAACCCAAAATGTCCTCATATGAGGTCACGGGGTCTCAGGGGGATTTGCATGGTTGTTAGTAATGGATGCCTTCAGTTGTATAGTTTCATGAGATACCAGTATCTTCATGCTATCTTAAAAATGAGTGCGCCACAGCCTTTAAAAGACAGCAAAGTAAGCCTCAATTGTTTCTGCCAGGAGGGGGCAACATCTGTATCAAGGAGGCCAGGGCCCCCTCAGTCCTCCTGCGCCACTGCATAACACTTTTATTCATAAGATTACACAGAGTACAGCTACATAAAGTGAAAGGCATGACAACACGCACCAACATCACACAAACAGACGTATACACACATGAACATATTGATTAATGAGGCCCAATGAGAGATACAATAACCTGGAGAACTGTGAACCTTAACCTCCCTGGAGCTTATCTGCGCTGCTCTCACTCTGTCTAGAATCATCAATTATTTACTTAGAGCAAATCTCAGCATTCATTTTCTAGTGGTATCACAATGGTGAACTCTTCCTCTCCAAATATTGAAATTGCACCATCTTTATTGAGTTGTTTGACTACACCAAGTCATTCCAACGATCACTCAGTGGTTACTCCACATTTTTTTGTTACAGGAGCAGCAGTGGTGCTGAACTTCACACTGTGACTGACTGGCTGCTTGCAGTATTGTCCTCAGCTCTGGGCTCTGTGACAATTCAGTTGAAATATGCATATAGTTCGAAAGGGACAGAAAGGGGAAGCTTACTCTTTGCCTATCCCAGCATCAGTTCTGCACTGATACAAAAGGACATCATGCTCCAGTGCAGAATAGATCCTGTACACCTGCACCACCTCATCCCCCAGCTTTGACTAATGACCCACCCTTGGCGTTGTCCATTTGGGGAGCTGCAGCAGGTGGATGTTGAAAGTAATGGAGAGGGTGGTTTAGTAGGGGTTGCTTGTGTGTATGCACGCCCATGTGTGTGTACATTCCTGTGTGGTGAATGCTGAAACCGAACTTACAAAGACAGATGACGAGAACTACGAGTGGACGTGTTTTTTATCCAAAACGTTTAGTCTTTGTTTTCTCTCTGTGTTGACATGCCCCATATGTTAGAGACATGACCAGAAGCAGGATGGATTCTGTGCTTGTCTTTGTGACATCTCCAGGAGATATACTGGCAACAGTGGATTACAAGGGAGACTGATAAATTGGCTGTCATAATTTGTCATACCTCTCATTGTTCAGCAGAGTCACAGTTTTCACAACTGAGATAGAAAGATACTACATGCATAATAACACTGTTTTAAAGGTCCTACAACAAAATAATCTAAGTTTAATGATATGGGTTGAATAATGCAATAACATTCACAATGTTTAATGAATGCCTGGCCTGGAGCCTTAACTTATTTTAAAAAGAATCTATTTAAAAAGTATACATTATTAATACAGTACATAACGGAAAACAACAAGATCCAGAAATGCTCGTTTGTTATGTAAGTCTATTTCTTGTTATTTATATAATTACAAAGAGAGAGTTGGAGGTCTGCAGTTTATTGCTTCAGTGTCTCATAGATTGGCCCATTAGCATACTCAAGGTCTGACTGACCATTTGCTAAATTGATACCTAGACCAAGGGATTGTCCAATCATAGCTATTCGTGTACATGCCTGTATAAAGCCATACTCATCATTTCAAGAGTGCAGAGGATTGTTTTCTTAGCCTTTCAAAAATTAAAACCACAAGCCCCAGATAGCGTTGCATTTACTGAACACATCCGTTAGTCCTCAACTCAAAAGCCTTTCTCTTAGAACAGTGAATGAACAGTAAATGTTATACAAGCCGAGAGGGCAAACAGGGTGAGGTTAGAATGAAATTAAAGTCTGAGCTTTTTCCTTTTATAGCTACAATATTTGGACAAACTGGCTTTAAGCTGAAAACACACTGCGGCAACAGCACTGCTTCGTGTCATATGATGCACATCAAGTGCACAGATGTTAAATAATAACTAGATACCGGAGATGGCTCCTATTCAGTCCGATGAGAACTCCTTGCCTTGTGCATTTGCCAAAACCTAGCTTCCAGGTTTACTACTGCAGTGTTTCTCCCACTGGCCCCACCCACGAGTCGCTGCTCAGTTTATAGACTTTACATTGTGATGACATCACAGACTTTTAAATTCATTTTCTTAGCTCGAAGAAAGTTTTACAAACATCAAACCACCATGAACAAAAAAATAATTCATTCAAGGTCATAATTGGCCTTGTTTGCATTTGTGGTGTCCTGTCAACAGTTTTACAGATGTCTCTTTTATAATGGTGGCCTATGGTGACTGGTCAAGTACCACCTCTAGCACCAACAGGAAGCATCATTAGTGATGTTACAGCTGATACTGCAGTCCCGAGGCCTGTGTCGAGCAAAGGGGGCGTGTCCAAATGAAGCCCGTGTCGAAGCCCGTATTGTTTTTCAGGATATCACGTGACCAAAGACAAACAAGGCCCCGTTTCTCTGGAATCACGTGACTGCCTCGTTGTGTGATTCGAGTCGGGAAATACATAAAGTGTTTTGCGTGATCCGAGGTGATTCTGAAGATCATTAAGTGCAGAGGATTGAGTGACCCAGTCACACAAGCACTCTAACCTTTTGTGGACACATACACACACATATATATATGTATATATACATATATATGTGTGTGTTTGTATGCACTTTATTGATATACCACGTTCAGGATAGATTCATTTCATCTGGCTTTACAATACCTCATAGGGGGGTTCTGACGTAATCATCATCATGTGTATGCCAGATCCACTGACGTAGCCCACGTGTAATATCACAGTAGGACTGCTGTACATCAAATGACCAGCAGATGTCAGTACTCCTAAATGAGCTGTTAAACGGGGCTTCGTGTGATCGGCCTTTTGGCGAAGCAATCCGCCTGAAAGATTCGACACATTCATGGGGCTTCATCACACCATCACTAAGCATCATACTGCAGCACACCAACAGAAGACCACACACAATTAGTACTATTCTTACTAAAGGATCTGTACTTTCCTCCACGTCTGCATTAGCTTTAAGTCATGCATGGACACCCAATAATTAAACATGATTTCTTTCGATTTCCTGAGGCGCCAATCTCCAGAGCTATGGCTCAGCAGGCAATATCTTTTTTTGTTCATTGTCTTTATAATGATGGGATGGGCCCTATAGCTCGGGATATTTCTCAACATCAACAACTCATCCTGTCTTTGACACACAAGTGAGACAGTGACAGCAAGAGGTAAGAGTTCTCTTGACATCCATGGTGAGGAAGGGAGTGGAGCTGCCATGAGAGCAGGGAAGAAGAGCTGCTACTGAAGCTGGGATGTATAAGCAGGAAGCAAGTGTGTGGCACTTTCAAGGGCGCAGACACATGCCTAGCTGCCGCCAGTGTGGGGTTGTACATATATAATAAGGGGGGCTGTTTTGACGCATGCCATTCAGTGGTGATGTTTGATGGTGATGCAATACAAGCAAACATGTCTTTATTTGCAAGTCTTCAACATGGATCATCAGTTGGTGAGGATGCTAACAGCTTTAGCCTCAGTCTTTTAGCATGAAATCATGTATGTTACTATCATGTGCATATTTGAGAATCTTTGAACAAAATTCCTGTGTTCAGATGAGTCAGCTGGAAACCTTTAGGGGTAAGACAGCATTTTCAACCAACTCATGGAGCCAGTGTTAGTGTAATTATCCAGGTAGCTACAGCGGACAGTTGTCATTTTACACTCAGGCCACACTGCCAGTGTGAGCAGTGTGTGAAGGCTATCTCACTGAACTGCTGCGGCTCACACGTGCAGTGTTCACATAGACAGTGTTGCTGCTGCAGAGCTGCCTGCTGCTAGTATTTCCAAAATTAAAAGCAGATACTCCACTTCTTTTTGGCGCTGTGCAAGCCACTGCATTGTCAACAACACCTTCCTACAAATGATTCACAGTAAAAGCCTTGTGTCAACAAATAAAGGGATTTTGTCCTCAAATGTTGTCAGAAGTTTTTATTTTGAAACGGAAACAGCAAATGTTGAGTTTAACAGAAATGTTTTCTTTTTTACTCTCTGTGATGGATTAAGACATTGAAACTGTGGTAAAAGGTGGTATAATGTCAATATGACTATCAAAGGACCATTTATTTGAATTTTTTGGGTAAATCTAGTTAAAAATGGGCAAATCTCTCATTCCCAAGATGTTCTGCAGTTGAGCAGCAGCCGTGCCTGTCCTATGCAGCACTTCTCATGCCAACAGTGTGGCTTCTCTAACCTCTTAAAAATAGGCACTGCTAAAAAAGAAGAGAGAGATTCTGCGAGGCACATGTCCTGCTCACACGGGCAGTGTGGCCTGGATGCTTAAAGTTGATAACAGGCTACAAATGAACAGCCTGCTTTATCTACCTCTGTCTGAAATTAAGGACCTACTATTTAACATATGACAAATTTCGAGCGATTATACAGCAGGATTTATAGCTCTGCATCGAATCTACACTGTACCCTCCACAAATTAGCATTTTAAGTCTTGTGTGTAATTTGTCCTGGTTTATACGGGTAGAGGAAAATCTCCGCTAGTTGCCAGGCTAATTCATCCAATGTAAAATGCCATAGGTTTGTGCTAATAACGTTTGCATGTTTTATTTGTGAGTTGTAATGAAACCCAATTTTGTTAGTTACCTTTGTTAAATGTTGCTGTTGTCCCTGGCTTCATATGAGTAGAGGAAAAGTCTGCTAGCCAGTTTATACAATGTAAAATGCCATAGGCTTGTGCTAAAAACATTAGCATGTTGTATTTGTGGGGAAAATGTGTCCAGCAAAGACAAATTCT
Source organism: Epinephelus moara (assembly GCF_006386435.1). NCBI lineage: Eukaryota > Metazoa > Chordata > Actinopteri > Perciformes > Serranidae > Epinephelus > Epinephelus moara. The sequence continues at coordinate 25,578,413 of NC_065524.1, read as the reverse complement.
TTGTCTGTTAATGCTGCTAGTTATAGAGAAGCCAATTTGTGTACTTGTGATTGAAAGCCATGTTTAAATCAACTAAACTTTACAGCACTTCACAGAAACCCCTACCGCCGACTAGTGGTTTGGAGGTGTAACTGCTGGGTGACACAGACACACCACAAGTAGAAATCCTCACAACGGTGTAGGCCACATGTGTAGGCTATGGCGTAGGCTTTGCACAGAGCTGACGCACAAGTATAAATCCTGCTTACATAAATCCACATGAGAGCAAAAGTACGAGAGGTATAAAGAATATAAAGGACATTAGGGTTCATGGTCAACTGACTCATCTGAATTGTGCTCCACGTGACATTCATTGTTCACACAATTTGTGCCAATCTAATATTCACACTTTTGCTATTTTTACGACATAATCATACAAAATTATATAATTAGGGAAAATGATGTGCCATTATATAAAAATACTCCCTGACACAAAGACATATGATTGACATGGTCCTTTTCAGTCATTACATTGTACAAGGATTTTCTGACATCTTAACCATAATGCTTTGTCTGAACTAATTTGACCCAGTTTAGCCCCAATTAAGCGTTCCTCAGCATGCTGAAAAGGCTGAGCTCTAAATCTCAGGATGTGATAGTTCTCATAGGCTTTCTCAAAATACAAAGATCTTGAAAACTTAGCCAATTATTGCAGCAGCTTTGGAGTTTGATGAGTTACAGAAAAAACTCATGTACATCCAAAAAACATCTGCCAGGTTTTTGTTAACGAGCCCCTCTGCAATAAGTATGGTACAGCACTTTCTTAGGCAGAACCCACTTTCACATAACATGGTTAAAGCCAAGAGGAGCAGTGTGTAGGAGTGAGTTGCTGTGAAATTGACTTTGTTATTAGTCCAACTGTGGGTAAATAAAAACTGGCATTATGCAACATTTGAAAAAGTTCCCCCGAGGACTGTCAGACTTAAACAGGCTTATGTTTGACACTTGGATGGGGCATCATTTGACACGTTTCGCAGGGAACATTTAGACAAGTCCTTAACCTTGGTTTCTTTGCTCAGCTTGCCTGAAGCCAGGGTGACCGTGCATGGGGAATTATTTTTGAATGAATTACAAATAAGGCAATTTGCAAAACTTGCCACATGAGATGACAAAGCGGAAGACCTTGTGGACCTTTTTCTTAATTAAAAATAGCGGTTTATGTTAAAATGCACGTTTATGATTAACTGTAAATGTGACACCATCTCAAAGAGGAAAAAAAATTGTACATTTTAATAAGACAAATACTTGGATTATCTAATTAAAGAGAGGTTTAGCTTTTGCTCACTGGTGCAATGTTTGACGGATTTAAATAAATGCAAAAGTGTTCTTTATTAGCAGCTACATGATGGGTTAGAGGCCCATACATCGTACATGTAGATGGTGAGGAAGACTTAGACTATTAATAGTATGCACTACTGGGACTTTTCCGAAAAAATATTATCTATAGAAGATGTTAAATATTTTCCCAAACTGTTAATCTCATTCTTATACATGCTGTAACACAGCAAACACTCAAAGGAGAGCAAAAAGGGAAAGCATTTCTCTGAGCGTTTCTCTTTCCATCAGTAGATGTGCCAGTTGGACATCATTCTCTTGCCTCCAGACAACGTGGATGTGGGAGAGCAAAGAAAACAAGTCTGAGAGAAGCAGACAGCGAGCGAGAAGAAGAAGAAGAAATGAGGGATGGCAGTGTGAAGGATTTGTGACTGAAAGAGAGTGCAAATCTACAAGATGAACCTCAGCACTGCCGCTCCCCCCTTTCAAACCTTGACGTACAACACTGCGCAGATGCTGCCCTGATTTCAAGTCCCTTTTAACAATTTATCCACTTGTCCCCTTACAGAGTAAATTTACTGTCCCTTTGTGCCCCCTGTGTCTGATGACTCGGTAAGTGGTCTTGAAATTAATTTGATCACCACAGCTTTCATCGCCCTCCTGCTCCTCTCTCCTTCCTGCCTGTTTCTCCTGCCTCTTTGGAGGGTTAAACGCTTTGAGAGATTGCTGTTCCATGGCAGTAAAGCATGCTGACAATGGGAGGCAGAAAGCGAGGGCTCGCATGATAGGTGAGGGGGAGGCGATTGCTCTATGTCTCTATGATGCAGCCGTTTGACAAAGCAGCTCAGATATGGGTCTCAGCTCCTGACCTGATCAAATTCCAAAGACATAACCGAGCACCTCCCGCTGACAGAGGACAAAGCAGCCTCTATAGAGCAGCCACATGTATGAAACCGGTTTAGCCACCGGAAAATACATCAAGCAGTATTTTGGTATGCATTATAAGATAGGTTCCAACACATGCATATTGTATAATGCATTATATAATTTTAAGTAAAGTGTATCCACAGATGTGATCTGATATGTCAGAGGTAATAATGGCACTACCTTTTTGGAAAGTCATCAAACTTTGGATACAAATCTAAATAATAGGAATGCAATATTTCTCATAGCATCTTGATATGTTCCAATGAAAATTGATCAGACTCACACAAACAGACACTCATATGCAATGATATATAAAGACACACACACACACACATATATAAACAACCCGACAGAGAACAAAATATATCAGCAAGGAAATCGATGTCTGTCAGAGGGAGAGTGAATGATGCATCGAGGAAGCCTTTTGGAAATTCATTCTCTTGATGGGACGTTCCACATTATTTGGACTGGGCTCACGCTGATGTGTTATGCAAGGAAACTGGCACAACCTTCTCAAAGGCTCACATTTGGTACACAGCCTCGGTCAACATTACAAATTTCACTTGGCATCTCCATGCACACCCCACTGGGCTTTGATTGTGGAGCTACTGCAGATGCGTTTGAGTCCATATAATACACGCATTTCAAACAGGGATGAGCGCGACATGTGCCGGGGAGGAAGCATAATGGGGCTGTTGTGTTGATGGTAAAATCCCAAACAAATGTTACTGGAGATCAACATTCTCATTTGTTTAATTTCATGCTGTTGTAAATTTGTGACAGCGCATAAAAACTTAAGTTTTTTATATATATATGAGCTCCAAAGAAATCAGATGAAGATGTTGCAGTGGGACAAGCCTACATACAGTATCCCTTTAGAATACGAATGGATGTTTCAAGCTTCACTTCCACCACAGCAGAAAAAGTGTAAGTATGAAGTGCTACCAGCACCTCTAAGATTCTACACACAAAACATAAATGCAAAAGCAAGAAGCTGTACTTTTACAAGCAGCTGCCTTCTGTAACTATTTCTTGCTCAGACATTGTGACTTCCTAGAGTCCTATAAACAGGCAACCAGCAAAGTCTCCACCCTTCTCTGGCTGAAGTGAGGTTAAAATGTCCGTCTTGCTATGTTTTCTAAATATCATACTTATATACTTTACAGATGCAGAAACATAGCATGTTATGTAAATATTTAGCAGTTAAGTACTAAGATATTTGACAAGTGTGATTTTATGCTTTTTAACTGTACTATGTTGGTGGAAAAGTCCTCAAAATACACAAAAGTATCAATTTAGTACATTTGTTGTCCATCAATAAGCTAATTACACCCTGAGTTGCTTAGGTTAAAACACAACTTAAAGGTCCAGTATATTGGCAGAAATGGTAAGTGTGTAATCACCTGAAAATAATAATAATGATTGTGTTTTTGTTACCTTACAATGAGCTGTTTATATTAGGGCTGTCAAAGTTAACGTCTTAATAATGAGTTAATGCAAATTCCTTTTAACAGCACTAATCTTTTTGATGCACGTAAATCAGGAAGTGATGGAGCAGTACCATTAGCCCCTTTTCCACCGCAGGAACTTTTATCATTTACCCAGGATATTGAAAAACCTAGGCTCGTTTCCACTGAAATTACCCGGGGAACAAAACTTTCCCTCAACCCCAAACTTTCCCTGAAGAAAGCACCTAGTAGAGGGTAGGACTTTTCAGATTCCCTGGAATTCTTGAGGTGCAGGGCTGTGTGCTGAAGAACGCTGGAACACACACTTGAAGTGTTCCGCACTACCGTGCCAGTGTGGCTGCAAACTTTATTTCATCTCTACAAGCTTCACTTTGTTTGTGTTTTGATCATTTGGAAAATGGAGCGAAAGAAGAGAAGCTACGAGGTCCAGGCTCTTTTGAGCGTATTTGCCGAGGAAGAAATTCAGCAAGACTTCGAGTCGGCCACTTGAAACAACCAGAGTCCATGGAAGAATAGCTGACAAGCTGGCGGAGCTAAATATAGGGCACATGCTGAAACAAATTTGTGAAAAGTTTGAGGTTTTGAGATCAAACCCCCTTTGAGGTCATTCTGGAGAATATTCTGGACAGTCTTTGCCATGGTTTTGGATTGTTGCAATGATAATAAACATACATTTACATTAAACAAACACATTTGCCCACTCTTATGTCGATAAGAGTATTAAAAACTTGAAAAATAAAATATATAAAAAATGTGTTAAGTGAGTTAACTATGGACAATCATGTGATCAGTCATGATTAAATATTTTTATCGATTGACAGGCCTACTTTATATCTACATACAGAGCGGTCCACAGAGTTTGCCATGTTGTTTTTACAGTCGCCCATAATGGACAAACCACACTGTCACACTAGAGAAAGCTGTTTGCATTTACATGTTTCGCACCAGCCACCATAGTTCTCCTACCCGCTTGGCACATGAGAAAAGTTTCAGTTGGTTGCAATCTGCAATCTCACCACTAGATGCCACTAAATCCTACTTACTAAACCTTTAAGTGGTACAGATTAACAAACAGAATGTACATTTAAAGTGTACTCACAATACTAAGAAGTGAAGAAACTGTTTCAAATGTTGTACCTTTATCTGCTTTAGTGAGGACAAGGATCTTAAAATGCCACATATCAATTTAAACCAGGAGTTGAAAGTGTGAAAGTGGGTTTCTCCTTCCTCCGCACAAAATGATTCACTTCATTATTTGAAAAATGAAGTGCAGCTCAGATGGCTAAAGTCAATATATTACAGTCTTTTCCAGCTGAGCGTTGTTGTGTTGACTATATCTGGTATCTGATGAAAAAGATTTGTAAAATCAAATACAGGTTGGAGGAGAGACGCATTTACTGGATGCAGGCCTTCATCGACGCATGAATTTGTTACAGAGGTAGGAGAGAGAGCGGAGAGAGAGCTCGGATAATTATTAGTCGGAAAAATGTTCTTTGTTTAGCATTAGCTGTACTCAAAATCATAAACCGGAGGAGCAAAAACATACAGTGCAAACAGAATGTTTGTCTCTGCAATCAGTTGAATGATGAAAGATAATATTTGTGCCACTCATGGTGGGAAAAACATCAAAGATAATTTCGTAAATGCTGAAACACTAGCCTGTCTGGCTGTGCAGGTTCATCAGCAGCAAAGGCAGCTTACTCTGGAGTCACACAGGGACATGGAAAGAAGATCAAAAATAAAGTGCTTCTTGTTCCAGAATCTGTCTCTTTGCACCTCAAGAATTTAGGGGTCGTGGGTGTGCTGGAGCCCAGATGACACTGAGCGGGAGGCAGAGTACACCCTGGACAGGTCGCCAGACTATCACAGGGCTGACACTGAGAAAAAAGCTCACATTCACACCTAAGGCCAATTTAGAGTCACCAATTAACCTGATGTGTATGTCTTTGGATTGTGGGAGGAAGCCAGAGCACCCAGGGGAAACGGGGAGAACATGCAAACTCTGCACAGAAGGGCTCCCCCACCCCAGTGTTCGAACCCCCTACTCCGGGTTTGAACCAGGACCCCTTAGAGTCTCTTAGAATATGGAAATGGATCGAGAGAGACCCGCCTAGTTTTACCTAGGCAGTGCTGATCAAGTACAAACCAAGATATTGTTACTGCATTGACTATTTCTCACCTAAAATGTCTTCAGAGCATGTAAACTTTGAACTCCCCCACTCTCACTGGAACCGGGAACCCTCTTACTGTGAGGCGACAATGTTACCCACTGCACCACCATGCTGCCCCACCTCAAGGAGCGCAGGAGACAAATCCATATATTACAGTGAAGCATCCAGACATGACAAGTATACTAGCACTTTTGGTACACTAACTTCTTTTAGATAATTAAATAAAAACAGATTGTTCAGCTCATGGTTTCTCATATCACAGCTTTTTGTGTTTTGTTGCTGTGGATGAGATGTGACATCGTCTCAGACACCTTTGTTAAACTAACACCCTCTATGGTCAGTCGTCATCCACCAGCACAACTATCAGTAAAAACAGACTACATTAAAGTTTGAGTTTTGGAAGCGCTCCAGCTTCAGTTAATGAGCTGCTGGGACAGTTTTGACTCTCTGAAGTATTTGGGTTAAGTTTGCAAAAGTTAGTCTCAGTCTCAGGCATGGTGGGGTGAAAGGAGAGTAATTCAAAGCCTGTATTCACAAAGACCTTTTTTCTGATATTTTGCAACACATTCGAGGGTCGAATATGTTTCTCAGCCATGAGGAGTCAACATAAGCAGTTTTACTTTTCAATAATTAACCACTGTACATTGAATTTGGAACAGACAGCACTTGTTTGGTATTTGTCTCAATAACTGACTCAGACATAAACCTCACTGTTGCAAAATGTTGAGTCATGTACACATGCAGTTTGTTTCGCAGAAAGTGTAGCCCGTATAGCGTAACATTTTCTGTTATTTGGCAGCAGCTATTGTTTTCAGTTTCCTTTATCTACTGCCAAAAATAGGAAGATACGCTTTATATTACACACTGTAAAAAAAAGAGGGAATTTCAGCTTTGCTCTGTGAACTGCTAACATTACAATACGAGAAATCTGATTGGCTCTTTGCTGCTGGGAGTGTGCAATAAAAAGGGATGTGACATAGGTACTGAAATCAGGCTTAGAGCAGGTTTAACAACTGATATCAGTGTCAGACACACAGAGTGATTCCCCCTCTCACAGCCAAACTGCTGCAGTAGAGTACAGGGCAGAGCATATGGAGACTAACAGCAGAGACACACTGCAGGCAGACTTTGATGCATTTGATATTTCTGAGGAGCTTGGCTTTCTCCTTGAAGAGCCACTGGTAAGTTTCATTGTCATCTTTTCTCATACAGACCTTTACTGTCTGTATTTCCTCAGTCAAAAGATGACAATAACAATCCTGTAAGTACACATGGACATTTCTTTAACCATTGAGGACTATTTCCTCTTTATCTTTTGCCATTTTTCAGTATTCAGCAGCATGTGCGGTACCTCAAGGCTGAAACTGATAACATTGCTTGTTTTTGAGTTGGATTATAGAAGGTTATTGATCTGGTGAAAGCCTATCTCTTCAAGTTTCTATTGAGCCATTCACATGACTGGGCCTGTTAGTGGTTCATTTCACTTAAAATGCCAATTTCAGATATTCTGGTTACACAAAGTCTTTCATGTCTTAAGGAGAAATTTGGTTGGAAAAATATGGCATATATGGGTCTCATTTGACGGTTTATGCAAGGAGAAATCAGTCAACAACCTTTGGGAATGATGGATTTTGTCATGTTGCAAAGCTTACATGTCAACATTGATGTTACTTTTACAATTTTCAACTAGGAATTAAAGATTTGCATTTAGCCTACTCATCTGTTTATACAGTGATTTTCCATCTGGGGTTGCCCCTGTTTTCTGCTTGGCTAATTTTCTCAGTTTTCTACTGCCTCCCTCTTTTAAATTGCTTTCTCTCTCTGATTGATAGCACCAGTCATTCCCTGACATGCAGGTCAGGCACCGTGGCAAACACGAGCTGATGATGTTACTGATTACACTCAACATGAAAATCCCCCATGCAAAAAAAAACAAAAAAAAAACCAATCAAAAAATCAACAAGCAAGTCATTTTATTCTTATTATCGTCTAGACTAACCTTCCAGACTATTATCGGGTGTGGCTGGACCTGGCGAACAATCTCACACATCTGATAGAGACACGGAAACTGCGGGATCTGGTACACAAGGTGAGAATGAGCAAAGCTGATGCTAATTAGAGTTCAGAACCTGTTCATGTAAATGTGGACATACAGTTTCATTTGTGAAGCCTTGATTGTGTTGCACTGCTGCTGAGAATGGAAACATAAAAATAGAAAATCTTATCAAAATCCAGATGCCGGTCTTGAGTCCATACCTCTTGAGTAACCATCGGGAGCTCAGGCTGGCTCACCTAGCGCTGGGATTCATCAGCATGGGATACGTGTGGCAGGAAGGACAACGTGAACCTGCTCAGGTAAAACACTACAGTGCAATGGAATTAGGGTCAACAGTGTTCTGCAGTGTGACATAATACAAGACTTAAGAGTCTATAGACATCCTAGCAGCTCTGTGAGGCTGTACAAATAGTGATGCTTTGAGCGAACCACTAATGTCAACACGCTAACAAGCTGATGCCAAAAGGGCAGAATGTTTACCAAGTTCACCATCTTGGTTAAGCTTGTTAGCATGCTTGCATGTGTTAATTTGCACCAAACACAAAGTACAGCTGGTGGGAATGTCAATAGTTTTGCAGGTATTTGGTCATGAGCAACTTTAAATTTTAACTGAAAAGTACAGTCATTGTGTGCCCAATTAAATAGCTGTCATCAGTGGTCATAAGCTTCGTAGATATGGGCCAGTAGGGGCCTGCTTCATGTACTGGTAGATTCAGAAGGGTGTTATCAGCTTATTCAATGGCCATTATCCATTTGTTAGGTTTCACTTTCACTTTCCTTAGGTGTAGGTGCCATATTGATGTGGTTAGGTTTAGAGAAAGAGCATGGTTGGGGTAAGAGTCTGTTTCACATGGGACTCAAACCCCAATCTCTTGGGTAAAAGTCCTGTGTTTGACCCATCTGCCACCTCTTCCACCCAGTCACTCTACCTGTGGAGAATCCCGGATTGGGATAAAGTACCATGAAAGCCCATACAGGCAGTACATTTTATTTCATGGCCTGATAATGGCCTCCTCAACCTTTTAGTAGGTGTGGCAGGCCCCTACTTTTATGCATCACCACTGATAACAGCATTTTAATGGCCTGATAACAGCCAAATTGGCGGCTGGGGGTGACATTAATGTCAATTTCTTGACAATCCATCCAATAGTTGTTAAGACATCACACTTAAAGCTACAATTGTCACCAAAATGACTAGGATACATCATCAGGTAAAACACTACAGTGCAATGGAATTAGGCAGGGTAAACAGAGATGTATTGCAGTCAATAGTGTTCTGCAGTGTGACATAATACAAGAACAAGAGTCTACAGACATCCTAGCGGCTCTGTTAAGCTGTACAAATAGTAATGCATTCTAGCATTTGTTAATTGGCACCAAACACAAAGTACAGCTGGCGGGAATGTCAATAGTTTTGCAGATATTTGGTCATAAGCCACTTTAAATTTTAACTGAAAAAAGTCAGGGTTGTGCACCTGATTAAATGGCTGCCATCTCTGGTCATAAGCTTCATATAAATGGGTCAGTAGGGGCCTGCTACATCTACTGATAAGGTTCAGAAGGGTGTTAGCCCATTCAATGGTCGTTATCTGTTTGTTAGGTTTAACTTTAACTTTCCTTGTGGTGTAGGTGCCAAAGTGATGTGGTTAGGTTTAGAAAAAGATCATGGTTTGGTGTAAAAGTTTGTTTCACATGGGACTTGAACCCCAGTCTCTTGGGTGAAAGTCCTGTGTTTGACCCAACTACTACCACTACCTCCACCTCTTCCCACTCAGTCACCCTACCTGTGGAGTTACCCATGAAAGTTTAATTTCATGGCCTGATAATGGTCTTCTCAACCTAATAGTAGGTTTGGCCGGCCACTACTAACCCTTATCTTTGCACATATCACCACTGATAACAGCCTTTCAATGGCCTGATGAGAGCCAAATTGGCTGCTGAGGGTGACATTAACGTCAGAGCCAATTTCATGGCAATCCATCCAATAGTTGAGACATGTCACAGGGTGATCATTAAAATTACTAAGATACATCATCTGGGAACCATGAATGTCTGTGATAAATTTTCAAACAATCAATCAAGTAGATGCTGTGATATTTCTCAGGATAAGTGAAAGATTGTAGGAAAAGTTGAGGGAATCATCAAAGTCAGTAGGATTCATCCTCTGGGCACCAACATATCATGGCAATCCATTTTAACATTGTAGAGATATTTCAGTCTGGATCAAAGTGGTTTTGATCACTGCCATCCCTTGAGACATAGCGTGACTCAAAAATCTCCAAAATCTCAGCAAGGCAGCACTCCTGGATTGAAATTTTACTATGCTGCTTGTTTGACAGATTCTTCCAAAAGCCCTGGCCTGGCCCTATTGGGTGGTATCCCGTAGGCTCGGCCTTCCACCAATCCTGACTTATGCAGATTCAGTTTTAGCCAACTGGAAATTAAAGGATCCCACAGGGTAAGTAATGCTGTTTTATTGACTTATCTAATGTCTTGATATTATGCCCACTGTCCACAGATCCTCTTTTATTATAATAATAATAATATTAAAGCAAAACAATATCTCTTTCTCCACTAACACATTTCTCCTTTCATTTTCATTTTAGGGACATGGAAATTGGGTGAGTACAAGGAAAACAAAAGGGGTATCCTGTCACATTGTCTTGAATTTCTCAACCACATTTTCATGTGATGTTTGTGGTGTGGTACTCGTGATGTTTAGCACATATATTCTAAAAACGTCATTTTCTAAAACAGGAACATGGACTTGATATTTTCCTTTCCTGGTGGTGAGACTTGCAGGGGATTTTTCATGGTGTCATTGTTGGTCGAGATGGCTGCCAGTTCAGGCATAACGGTTAGTACTGTATGCTCTTATGTCTTCCTCTTTTTTTTCCACCCTCTTTCTGAACCTCAGCCTGATGCTGTCTGTCCAACTGTGCCCTTCCTTTTTATATGTCCCCTCCACATACTGCATGTGTCCTTGTCCCTTATCGCTCAGTGATGGTATTTTTTTGAACTCTAACCAGGGGGCTCTGGAGGTGATGCATGCTATGAAAATCTCAGACCTCATCGGCATACAGAAAGGTCTCTCCAAAGTGACTCAGTCTTTGAAGAAGATGAAGGAAACTTTCAAACTCATGCACAGTAAGTTTGAATTAAACCCATCCCAATCTGAATTTAATCGATTTGCATGCTGAGCCTTTTATGGAGGAAAGGAAATTCAAGGTAATTAGAATAACTGAATTTGGCTCTTTCCAGATCATGTGGATCCAACTGAATTTCATGGAACATTGAGAATTTTTGTCTCGGGGTGAGTTTTAAGGCCACTAACAATATTCTGCATACTGAAGTTATTAATGCTTTTAATATTTATCTCTCATGCAGATGAAATGATGAAATTCCCCTCTGCTTCTACCCTACTATTGTACTTTTCGCTATTTCTGCACTGTATGCTTAACTGGATAACATGTCAAATGGAACCATGTGCTTCTAATTGCATCTATAAAAAGAACGTTCACAGCTCATGCATGTGGTGTGAACTGTTTTAGGTGGCGAGACAACCCCATGCTTCCAAGGGGGCTGTTGTACGAAGGTGTGAGCAATGAGCCAATTTTGTTATCAGGTGGAAGTGCAGCCCAGAGTTCAACCATTCAGTGCTTTGATGCTTTGCTGTGCATCAAGCATGAGGATGAGACAGGTAAAGATGCATTTCCTTCAACCTTCGACCCCATCAGATGTCTCTCATGAATGAATCAGTCTGTTTGTGCAGTCAGTTGATTGCTCTGAAAGAAAATGTTTCCGGGGAAGGTTGTTATTTTCTTTCTCTCAAAGTCTCTTTTTCTGTTCTCTTCACTGATTCGGTCTATCCAGGAGCTTTCCTGACACGCATGAGGGATTACATGCCTCCTGCCCATCGTCAGCTGATAGAGACTCTGTCTGACTGTCCATCTCTGCGAGACTTCATCCTGTCCCACTCCGGCTCTGATCTCTGCCAGGCCTACAAGTCCTGTGTCTCAGCGCTGGTGGATTTACGGAACTACCACCTCAATACTGTGACCAAGTATGTCATTGTGCCCGGTAATCAGGCTCGCGCCATGGGCTGCCCGCTGAGAGGTGTCGGCACTGCACTGAACGCCACAGGGACCGGCGGATCCAACCTCATGGTCTTCCTCAAGGGTGTTCGTAACACCACTCAGAAAGCACTGATCTTGGAGAGGCCATCTGTGTCAAGAGAAACTGAAATATAATTTATAGCGTATATTACACTATCCAAAAGCTCTTTATGCACTATGCTTTTTAGGCTGCATTTATGAAACGTTTACAAATATCAACAAATATCGCCTCAATTATTCTAATCAGACAACTGTGTTTGTCGTTATTAGATTCAAGACTAAGTAATTTAGGCTGGGTTAGATGTGTAACTTCCTGTATTTTAATGCTTTTAATGCATAAATATTTATGGTGCTCTTTCATAACCACAAAACCTCCGATAAACCTAAAAAGAGGAGCTGTTTAATAGATGGAAATGTTATTTTTTGCTGACCTCCAATGTTTTAACTTCTTGTTTTGCTACAGTGATGATTAAGTGTACTTGATCGACATCATAGTTGAGTGTAGCCAAACTGCCTCAAAACTTTGAACCAAAGAGGACAGTGAAACACCACTTTCCAGCCTGGAAATAAATCAGAGGATTTTCTTCTACATAATGTTTTTACTTGACAATAACTACTGCTACACTTTAGAAGCCCATTTCTTCCAGGGGGAAAATGGATAAAAAGTAATGCATAATGAAAATAAAAATACTCAGTGTAAGCAGAATGATGAGATCCTAAATCAAAATTATGAGGGAGTACATTTTTTTACCCGCTATCTCAAACAAAAACTAACTTTTCCTTCGGCAGAAATGGGCTTCCACCACCGTACATCTTAACATCCCTAAATAAACTGCACTTTACTCTGATATAATACTTAAAATAATCACAGTATGATTTTAAAAAGTTACAGTTACAGACACTGCTATAAAAAGGGAGTGTTTCTTTTTATTTATTCTGTTTTTTTTGTGTCCATGAAAAATGTATAATGTGCAAAACCTCAAATCTGTACACCCTTGAATCTTATTTTGAGATAAATGATTTGAACGTTGTTGTTTTTAATATTTTAAAATATATAAAATTCTTATCAGTTGCTATAACAATGCCTGGTCATGTTGTTTTAAAACTATTTCTAGTAAGAAAATATGCACTTATAGTATGAATGCAATGATAGAAATAATGCCAAATGGAAGAGAAGCGTTTTTCTAAACTGCATATGATCAATAAACTAATTTGGCTTTTGTAAATAGAAACTGAAAATGGAAACTCCTACGTGCTCGAGAGTAAGAGGCAGATGGCAGAGGAAGCAGATAAATGTAGAGAGAACCATGAGCAGTTGAAAAAAATAGAGGAAGGAAACGCTGTAGGAATAGAGCGATAAAGGACACTGGTAAAATAAAAGCGAAAGAGAATCAGCTGAGGAGAATGAAAGAGACAGACACAGTGGGGGTGATCAGGGGAGAGGGATGGATGCGGGATCAGGTCACTTAGTTTGATGGACTGGAACCCCCACTAGCCTCCTGGTCTTGACTTGAAGGTTGCGTCCCTTCTTGCTATTGAGCACTAATCACATTAGAAGAGAGAAGAAGGAGCTCAAACACACTGCTGCTGCTGAGCTCTGGTCATGGTCCAACTTTGGTTCACTAAAGCACAAAAGATGTAAAATTTGGACTGCTTGACAGTGGGTGAATGCAGCTCTGACTGCACTACACCTAGTCCTGGTGTAGTTGTCTGCTGTCATATAGAGTTGCAAAGTAAAAGGGGGGCTTTGGCTCTGGAAGTATTTTCCCCATCTGTGTCTCAATTTATACCCTCAATGATATCCTAAATTTTACTTAACATACAATCACAGGGCTCTTCAGGATAATATAACAATCCAGGTTGTTGTCATGCACTGGTATACATACAAGTATACCTACAAAAAGTAATGCACAAGAATATAATCATGAGCCAGTAATTCATATATAACCCACATAATCAGAAAGGCTGCAATCACATGACCAATGTGCTGACAGGAGTAAAGAAGGAAGTAGTAAAAAGAGCTAAAGTCTGCATAAAGCTGCAGGTTGGGGTCGTGGATTAGTGGAAAAGTAACGCACCAAAATTCGTATATATATCTCACATAATTATGAGGCAGTAATTTGTGCGTAACCCACGTATTTTGAAGGGCAGCAATCACGTGACCAATGCAATGATGGGAGTAAAGACAGAAACAGTCCTGAGTTGTCCCTGTAAAAAGGAAAGTTGGGGTGGTTAATAGGTCACAAACTTCAGGACTTCCCCTGGGACTCTCCCCAGAATACCAAAGTTTGAAACTGTGTGAGCTTTGATTGACCTTTAAGTCTTTTTAAGGTATTTCGTTACCATGTTTCTTTTTCTAAAACTACCTACAGTGACTTTACTTGCCTAAACCTAACCTCTATTATTTACGTAAACTTCACATTAAGTACATAACATTATCTTAAGTATGCAACACCATTTGCCGATGTGCTGATTTGTAGGACACATACAAACCATTGTATGAGGACACATTCAACAAACAGGACTGGTGTGTGTGTCCTGTGTGAAACTAAGTGAACTTTGACTTATTTGAAGGAACATTATTACCATGTTTCTTCTTCCAAACCCAACCCACGTAACTTAGCGTTAAGTAACTTAAATGTACATAACGTGACAATGCCCACTAATTCTAATAATACAAGCCGACATATAAGGATACGTGAAAAGATCATGTAAGTTTATGCTATGGCCACCGGTTACACTTATTTCAACTTTGTTTTCCTGATATCATGCTTTATTCATCCTTTTAGCATGGACAAGGCTCTAAATACCACAGTACCTATATGAGCCTTAGCCACTATTGCTATGGAAAGGAGTCTAGTCGAAGCACCAACCATAGACGAAGAAATTCAAAATACAGTTGCCAACAAAGTTCAGTGTTATAGTTGCAAAACTCAACCAAAATTGATGCAAAACTTGGTTTTCTCAATGGCGCAGGTTAAGGAATTTTAAAATAGATGAGTGGATGTTTCTTACTAAAATGCACCTTTGGAGTCGTAGTTACCTAAATTAAAAGATGAATTAACTTTAAGCAGATATTTTCTAACGTACTTATTTCTTGACTTGAAGATCAACCATAGAGGGACTCCAACTGCGACTTACATAAGATTGTTCATGGGGAAAATAAATGTGTGCCCAAAACACCTCCTCTTACTTCGCAACTCCATTGCCTCTAGCTTTCAGTCGACATAGGAGCACACCGAATCACCTTCAGTTGAAAATGTTTTAATTGTGATGTAGAAACAGTAGAAAAATGCATAATATTGCACATCACTAAATTGCACTTTCTCAGGGTACAGATCTTTGCATGGAAAATGGTGACCTGAATAACGTAATCTGCTGTGTCGTCTAATGATGGGAGGCGAGTCTTCCTGACATTTCTCAGACATATAACAGTACCATAATCTACATAAGAGCTGCTGTTATAAAATTACTTTAAGACTTCAGTAAATACCTGCTTTGGAACAGCGTGCAAGTTCAGTCAGTGTCACTGCTACATCATCAGTGTTTGTTTTTGTACTTAACCAAAGCTGGTGGCTACAAGTCTTCTCTGCTGTAAGATTGCTACCATACTCCATTAGCACTGCACGTATATAGCCCTTCTACTCTTGCAAGTTCAGTGCACAGTTGTTTGTGTGGGTTGGTAAACAGATGTTTGGTGTTCTGTAAGTGGTTTCATTTTACAAGATGGAACTTGCAGTTGAACGGCAAGATAAATTAATATTACAAAACAACACTTCAAGTGTCAGCTAACTGGGCATGAAACAAATTAGTTAAAAGTAGACTCGGTTCAAGACTTCACATGAGAGCTTTGCTGTGACACAAGGAGTGACTGAGAGGCAAGGCAAACTCTTAACGGACTCAAAGAGAAATGTCAAAATAGCCTTTACTTCTTCTTGGAAATTCAAAAGAAAAAAAAAAAACACTTTTTAAGTTATCATAGAAAATATTATGCCTCGGAAGTAGTCAAACATTATATATGTTGTTAAAAATATCTGACCTAACCCAGAAGACGTCTGCATTTTCAACAATTGTACCTGCTTCAAGAGGAGGAGCCCCGAACATTTGTTTTTAAAATTTCATTTCACAGTACTTTGCTAAAAAGATGCAGATATTCTAAAATATAAATTCTGAACATTATGTGTCAGTGTAGCCAACAGAAAAACACAGGATGACTGAGGCAAAGTTGGCTGGCTAGTAGGTTGGTTGCACAGTGAGCTAAATGGAGAGAAGGATAGTGAGAAAGACAGAAAGAGATAAAGAGACACAAAGAGAGGGAGGAGACAGGTGTTATTAACAAAGGCAGGCAGACGTTCAGTCGGACAGACAATCTGGGCAGGATGTTAACAGATAAGGAGGAAGAGGAGAGAATAGACGGGGGTTATAAGAACAGCGCTGACACACTGCCATGTACTGTACTGTGTTTCAGTCTTTTACGCGTGTTCCTCTCAATAGTCAAATGTTTGTGCTTTGCCGGAGGTGGGGCTGATGTCCATTCAAAGATTATAGCTTCACTCATAAAAGGCCCTCCACATGGCGCCTCCTCTTGTTGCCAAGCAATATGCTCTATGGGGAAAAAACCAAAAGTGCATTGCATTGGAGAAGGCAATAAAAAGACGTAAATATAAAGTGAGAGGTGCCAGAGTATAAATAACATCCATCTTTACACAGCTTAGAAACAAAAACATATCCCAAAGCTCACCTAGATTTTGCAGGTGTGTGTCCATCCTCTTCAGCGAAACATGCCAGAAAAAGGTTTGACAGAATTTAAAATGTTTCTTTTATTTTTTTTTGTCTCTGCTGTCCCCCGGCTGACTTAATGTGCAGTCTCAACTCAGAACCCCAAATGAACCGGTTTCTGCCGTTATCCATCCTCATATGTTGATTACTCCCTCTGAATATTCCCTCATCCATTTCGAGATTAACGGGGGTATTAATGTGCCCAACAAAAAGGCTGTTTCCAAAAGCCTTCATGTTTTATTCAAAGGAACCAGAGTTTCCAACGAGCATGCTTTTTGGACTCTGTCTTGGACTTGCGTTTTGGGGTGGAGGTGAACACTTCATTGGAGTAAGGCAGAGCGGGGCATTGTTGGCTGTCCAGGGGGCAAAGTCTCTTTATCAAGGGCTGTAGCTTGTCCTCCTGCAGCTTGAAGTCCAGCTCGACACTGCAACACAAGCATAAGTGGGAGAGTTTCAGATAAGTATTCAGTTTAGTGTTATGCAGCACAAACAAGGATTTAATTGTAGATATCTTGATTGACAGTAAAATCAAGTGCATTCATCTGTCTGTATTCAAAGTTAGCCATTTATCTTTTGGATGACTATAACATTTATGACTCAGTTATTTTTTTTATATTAGTAATCCACTGATGTCCAGATGGAGGCTGGGAGGGAGGCAAACAGTTCAAATGCACTGACAGACACCCTGGCAGCACATATCTCTTGCGGCACATATCCACATTTCAGAGACTCCTCCGAGTAATAGAGTTCCTTTGCATCATCTCTGTATTTTTTATGCATGCAGTCAAAGGGCTTTTCCTGCATAGATTATATTTGTATCAAAAAAAAATAAAAAAAATAAATAAAAAAGAGCCAGAATGTGGGTTGCTCCTGACATCAGACTTCCACATCCGCCAGTATAATCCCAGGCTGGTCATCATCTGATTTTGTTCCGGCACCATAGTTGAACTCTCTCTCCGATTAAATCTCTCAGGCCTGGGAGAAATGTGGGGCTTAATCCCATCCAAATGAAACCATTGAGAGGCCAAGCAGGCCCTGATTAACTGCCTGTATTCAAGCAAGGGATAAATGCATTATTATACACCATCTCCTTTCACTTTATTGCTATTGATTTGTAGTGCTCTGTTAATGTATTTATTCCTGGGGTATGCAATAAATTCTGAAAGCATCCGAGTGGAAATAAAAGAGAATGAATCATCTGCTATGTGCCTGCCAAAGTGACACTCCTCAACAAACCGTACCTGATAATAAAACGTTCTGTTGCATTTTGGTTTGGGGCATTTTTGATTCATCCTCGTTTTATTATTTTTTTCTCATCGCCGGCAATACTTAACGCACCGCATTTTAAAAGCACAGGCATTACAAAGCTTATTCCTGTCATTCAAAGTCTGGAGGATTAAAGGTGGAAGGGAGAACTAAAGCTGCTGAAAGAGATGACATCTGACACGCCAAGGTCAAACATGTACTCCTCTCCTCGTCTGCGGGCACACAAATAGACGTTAAGGTACAAAGCTGGGCCTGATAGGGTAACAGCTTTGATGGGCAGTGTAATTAGTTGGCTGAAGGATATGCTATACTCAAAGTGACATAATGAATCCTGGGAACTGTCCTCACCCTCAAGATAAGTGTCGATTGAGAACAGAGCTCTATTAAAGCCTTCAGGGGAGAAACTGGATCGAGGGCCGGATAGAAATTTGGCAGGTTTGGGCTTCCAATGAATCAATACGCTGGATTAAAGGAGCAGTCTGTAAGATTTAGGGGGATTTAGTGGCATCTAGTGGTGAGGATTGCAGACTGCAACCAGCTGAAACGTCTCCTGATTAGAATTCCTTCAGTGTTCAGGAGGTTTTTAAAAGGAGCCGAATAAAGCAGTTTTATGTTAAAAACTTAGTGCTTGTCCAGTGCTGTTCGGCACATCCGAGACAGGCTGCTAGCCCAGCACCTGCTCATGTGTGCTCATCTGTTTTCCCTGATAACATAGGATCCAGATATTCAGGACATCTTAATCATGAGGCGAACTATTTGCAGAGGTCTCTTCCTTTCCAAAACAAACGGACCTTGTGATTTAAACAGCTTAAAACACAAAATAAAGCAGTTTCATGTCATAAAATTAGCATGTTCTGACACTGGTCTTCGCGAAGGGGCTGCTAATTACCGTGGCCGATGCAAAAATGTGAATAGCCCTATCTAGAGCCAATGTTTAGTTTGGCAGTGCAATATGGCAGAGTCCATGGACAAGGACCTGCTCCCTATGTAGATATAAATGGCTCATTCTAGGGTAAAGAAAGTACAACGATTCTTATTTTCAGGTGATTATACACTAAAAAACATACTTATCATATTATTTTTCATTTCTGTTAGTATATCTTAGTCTAGTCTCTATATACAGACTCTACATTCAGTGAATGTAGAGTGTGTAGGCAAACCCCGGAGATCTTGCCTCCGGAAGAAGAGCGGAAGAGCCCTGGTTTCCAGTGCTAGGCTGTTTGTAGTCCGCGTGATATTGACCAATCACATTTGAGCTGGCTGCAGTTGTTGCCAGGTTACACGGTCCGTGCAGTGAACTAACGAGGCGGAACATAATTGGCGTCACTGCAAACTCTGAATCCATCGCAATGGTTCTGCATATTTACTTGTATATAAACGGAAGTCGGAAACGGAAATTCACCTCCTCCGCCCAAATCAAACCGGAATGCCAAAAAATCGGGGGTCTGCCCCCAGAGGCTGTATCGCCGTCTGCCAGAAGTCAGATGCCGAATACAGCCGATGGGTTCCGAGAATGATCTTAGTCTAACACACTGGACCTTCAAATGAAAAGCAAATCGAGAATATACAGGGGCCTGCATGGGTCCCAGTTGCTCAAAACTCAACTTCATTATTGGTATAAAAAAGGAATTTTTAAGCATGTTTGCTGTATCAAAACAAAAACTCTTTTTGCACAGCGCTTTGCTCGTTCTTCAATTTCTTATGTGCTTTTTCCTTTTTCCCCCACATCAAATAAAAGCTAACACTTGCAGGTGCACACTGAATCCTTGACAATCAGTTTTTAGAGTAAACTGAAAGTCTTTATCTTGACAGAACTGCTGTTTCTTACAGTATGAGATGCACTAGTTTTCCATCTCTTGTTCATATTATCCATTGTTGAATTTCTTTCAGCTTTTATCTGTATATGTATCTTTTGTTTTATGTAAAATAAAATAAAAACTTTGTGTCTTTTACAGCTGTTTAAAGAATGTTGACTTGACAGAAAGCAGCAGAATCACAGCGGCACAGCGCAACACAGAATAGCCTCGGCAATTATTAAGCAATTAATCACTTGGCAGATCACTGCAATTACTGTGCGCTGTGGACAAATGCCTCGGTGGGAAGCCAGAGGCAGCACTGTACGATGCGGGTGGCACTGGGGAGCAGGTGCTTCAGCAAACAAAAAGCCCTATATCTAAGATCATCTCTGTACACAAACAGATTGAAGCGGCTGGAGACAGGGAGGCTTTTCTAGGGCATTCAGCAAAGCAGATTAATCATCTCTTTAGCTATGCAGTGTGAGTAGCTGTTGCTGTGATCAGTGGCGAGCCGTTTGTTTGTCTGCGGTCGTGGTGCGCTGAGCACCATTCAATGATTGTTGCTCCTGGGAGGGATTCTGCTGCTGTGAGATGTCTTTTTAGCACGGCATACTCTATTCATTCAGTAGTGTATACCTGCTCACTGCTATTCTCTGTTCTTCCTGCTGCTGGCACCTTTCAGCGTAAAAAGTCATTTCTCCTCCCGTGATTTCCCCTTTGGCCATTCACAGTTCAAACTCTCCACTTGACAAAATGAGCGGTGCAGACCCAGTACAGTGTAACATCTACAGAACTACATGACGGGGCATAGTAGATTGAATCACCAGAGACTGACAGTTGTTTCCTCCACTGACAGGCAACAGTTGAAGCAGAAACTTCCCACAGGTTATGTAAATCAGCAGCTGAAACTCTTCCCCTGACATGTATATCAGATATAAAAGCCATCACCGTTGTCTATTACATAGCTTTCTGCTTCAGAGAAACACAAAGAAAAACCCAATCTCATTAATGAGAACAAAACAGAATAGGCAATCTTGACAATTGTTCACCAAAACAACCACGGCTCTGCCATCTCAGCGTGGGATACAAGTGCTAATTAGCTCCTTGCGTCTCATCATATTGCTTTGCAGTTGCCTTTCCCTGAACTTAACTGTTTTTCAAAGTCATTGTTAGTTCCAAATTGGAAACAACTACATCGTATACTTTGATTCAAATGCTGGTTTTTATTCAACACAGCATGATAGGAATAAAATCCTTTAATGCTGTTATCCGAGCGTGTTTGTTAAACTGGGCTTCCTGCTGCACTCTAGGTTCACTCAGTGGTAGGCCTCATATAATTTGCAAGGGATGCTCTTGTAAATCTCGTTTGAACTACACACGTGGCGAAGTACAGCAAGGCAATATGAAGAGCAGAGGGTGGATACAGCGTCGTCATACAGCCTCCATGTTTGAGTTTCTTTTACAGGGTTACCAACTACAACCACTACTTATATTAAAGTAGCTGTTTACAATGTTCAGAGCATATCTATGATAAAGATTCTGGTTCAGCTTGTCTGCACACAGTTCACAACATATAGGTGGTGGAGCCGGCAGCTAGCAGCTAACATTGCTAACTCCATAAACAGCGTTATCAACAGCAACAGAGTTGACCAACGTAGCTAAGAATACTGCAGTATAACCTGCAGGGGGAACCAGAGGGTGGGCGCACACCCTCAGGACTCACAGGTGCTTGCCTCTGGATCCATCTACCACAACAATAAACAGAGAAGCTCAGATTACAACACACACCGAGGGAACCTGACTCCATCTCTGCTCAGGATGCCATTACTCCTCTATATCTTCAGCAATGCTGCCATATTAGGGATTTGAATGTCATACAGAGCTCCTTTAATGTCCTCACTACGAAATAAAAGCGATGGAAACATTTTTTCTTTGTGTTTTTAGGTCCTTGGGGCTACACTAACAAAATCAATATATATTTTTAATAGACCCTAGATCGCTTTTTATGGTTGAGATGCCCCTTCGTGGTAATGGTAAAACAGAAAGAAAAAATCCAAATGATAAATCATGTAGTATTATAATGCTGGTATTATGTTAGTACAGTAACAATTTCTTACCATGGAATTTGTTGTATTACCAGTACTAGTATTATTTCCATGACCACTACAGTACTTTATAACATCTCAAAAATGATGAATGGTGAAAAAAATCATATTGCTATAATTTTTTTCATTAAGTTTATGAAGGATTAACATGAAACTTATGGTTTTAACAACAATGAATATTCATCCCTTATTATTTCATGAAAATGTGAATTTATTATCTTAGCATTACTACCTTTACCATACCAGGACAATTAAACCATTCGGTTGAGCATGGCTTTAGACAGTAAAAAAAATCATACTTTACATTAAACATTAACATTAAAAGGTATTATTTAACAATGATGAATGATCAAAAGATTTTTTATTTCTTATCAAATAGTCAATCTGAATTATATTAGCTTAGCTTCACTGCCTTTACCATGAAAGGATAAATGAACCGTTTGGTAGACCATGTGTCTAAAAACGTATTTGCCCCTTATTAGATTTTTATTTTTTATATAAAGTTACGTAAATCTCTTTAGTAAGAGATAAACATGCCTACCTTTGAAATTCCCTCTATACAGGATTGAGTTTTTTTGTTACTAACTTCCTGTAAGGAGGTAAACTGAGAAGGCAAACTATGTGAAGAAACAGCGTCATCTAGTGGATTTTTTAGCATAAGATGCCTAAACTGAATGGTAGAGATAACTCAGATTGAGTTGAATTCAACACTTTTTTCACTAGGATAGTGACTCAAAATGTGCTTTACCAAACGGTTGAGTGGGACGTTCAAGGGTTTTAATGATTAAGAAAAACTTCCCCTATCAGTATCTAGCCAAGCAGATCATAGTTTTACTTATCTAAGCCTCCTAGCTTTATCTCAGTACAATGATGGTGAATAGAAAGCTAAAAAATCTAAACAATAATGTGCCTTTCCAGAAACAATGTCCTATTTAAAGCTGCATGAATGCGTCAGATAAAAATAGGTGACGCCAGAAGTGTGGCCAGAGGGCTAGTTGATAGTTTGCTGTGAACTGGTGAGCTAATGGTTAACATCCTAGCAAGCTAGAAGCATGGTAGCACCAGCAAAGTCCCAATAAGGTTTCCCATATACAATGTTACTTGAGCATATAGAGCACTTCTACTGCTTGGATGGGCATGAATCTCTGCTGGAAACATCATTAGTGCAAAAGATCAAGAACTCTGTTTAGAAATAATTGGTTCTTTGATCAAAAGTAAAAGATACAAACTTCTGTACATAAAAGCTTCAAGGTGGACGTTAACGCTGACTCCCAAGGTGCAACAGGAGAAGAAACATACAATCACCATTTTTAAAATCTGCCACTAACAGCGGGTTGAAGCTAAAGACTAGAGTGTGGAGAAACCTGAAAACCCAATCTGCAGTTTAAATCTATTCACTTTAAACTTCAGGGTCAGTAGTGGGTGAATGCAGCCATTATGGGGATGTTCTTTATTCTCCTCTGTAATGATGAAGCATTTTGAATTTGCTACCGCTCTGATTCATGCCCCTGACTTGCCTCTTCTCCATGACAACGGCAGCCAAGCCTCATGAGTATTTTGATATTTGGACCTGTCCACCATGCCAAATTTATGGACAAAACATCATTTGTCAGAGACAAAGCTGAAATCATTTGAAAGGGGCGTTTTGCTAGATGGGTGAAGGGACCCTTTAAGGGATCCCTTTTGTCTCCTGATGTGAAGGACAGTAAGTTACTCCCCTAATTTATCGTCCATACATTCAGCCTCTGCCTCCCTCTCTGCCATATGTATGCCCTATTTGTTGCAGTGATGTATGAGATGCTGCAGTGTACCCAGGGTGGGTGGAGACTGCCAGGGGAGAACCAAAGTCTGGATAAGACCCATAGATTCACTACCTGAGCTCAGCAAACTGCTCGATTCCTGAATTTATCGGAGCTACTGGAGATGCTGGACTGCTCTGAAATTAAGGGCTGCATCTCAGGGGCCGCTAATCTTGGTTACAGTTGGTATACACAGTTGCTGTCTAACTCTGAGGGGTCACTTCTGGTCCCAACTTGCTTTTCTTGGTTTTAATTTTCCTCGCTGTACTCAGGCCTCCACATCATGGTGTCACACAGAGTGGTTTGTCCAGGAGTCTAAATCACTGTATGAGTACATTATTATAATAACAGGGATGCTGGTGATGAGGTGTGGTCATTGTATGTGACATTAAAAAGTACATCTGAAAATATGAGCAGAGATTAACAAATAAATGCTTTTATTTATTCTCTCTGAAAACACCATTCAGTCAGTCTAGGAAGATTTGTGCTGCCGAGGAATATTAAATAGGACTATTTGCAGAATTTAAGATATTTATGACAATTGCCTTGGCAGAGATAGATAGGACTGTGATGGAGCACTACCCCGCTTGCCAACTAAGACTCTATTCCATGACTTAAAAACCAATTGGGTGGATTGAAATAAACAACATTCAACGATACAGAGCGCAGATGAAATGATAATCTTCCACTTTATTAGTGCTCCACAGAGTGCGTCTTCAATGTGATTTTATTACCACACCACATGCTTTGGTTTAGTGGCGACAGACTGAGGGCACTTCTTTTGCCATCAGAAATTGTTCGGAGTTTGTTAATTAAGCCAAGCTGCTCCGCCGACATATAGAGTTGGCACAAGATAAGATCAGCGAGGCGAAAAAAAGAGAAACTCAGCTATAGGCTTTGGGACTTTTCTCTGTTCCTCTACACAGAGGGCTCATTGCTTCAGTCTTACAAATTATGTTGCTGTTAGTTGCAACTATAATGTTAGTTAGATGAAACCCAAATGCACTCTGTTGCCCAGTTTTTCTGCTGCACGACATAAGTAAACAATAGGTCAAAATCAATTGACACAGATAATACCCATCATGGGCTTACATGACCATTTATTCACATAGTTATAAATATTTTTACAGATCCACTCTGCTTAAAGCCTTAAACTGAAAGCCACACTTACTTACAGTAATGGCTGAACCCATGAAAACAAATCAAAGAAAAGGCCTGTCTGATCAATAGGGACACAAATAAACACACAGGCACACTGCAGTATTCTGGCTGTAAAATAAGAGACAGATCCTCCTTCAGTAAGAAACTTCAGAGAATAACCATGTGTTTAAAAAATGAAAGAAGACTTCTTTGTTACAGAAAACATTTTGATGTAGCCCCACACTCTATTCATTGTCATATTAAAAGTATACTGTGCAGGATTGTCATTAAGTGTTTGTAAGCATGTAAGAAGTAAAAGCCAACCCCAGATTCATTCTCGTGTGCTGTTTCGCCTTGCAATATTTGCTTTTTTGTTTTTTTGTTTGTTTGTTTCTTTGGCACTGGGTCTTGGAGCTGGTCGCTACCTTTTAATAAAGTCCTGAGCTTGCCTAAGAGTTGTGGAGGTACATGCTCATAAACGTCCCGAGCACAGAAAATAAGGAGAAAATGAGAAAATAAAAGCAGAGGGCAGAGTCTCCACAGAAAATATCTCCACCACAAAGCTCTACTGGGTCATAAGTGATGATTGAGAGGGACTATTTCTTTGTTTCTTGGGAAATCCTGTAAAACTTATCTTTAATTATTTATGATTTTTGCATGATACATGGAAGTTACGATCATGTAGAAATTCCAAAGATTATAATCATAGCATAGCGTTAGTTCAGGCAGGACACGATGTCATGCTCAGCTCACATCCCAGCTACATCAGCTTTGCAACCTGCCTCCATCCCAGCTCTTCCTTTTCATGCTGCGTCTGACTTATCAGTGTCATTTCTGTTTGTCATTGATGCTGCTCTGTTCTGTTCCCAGGGGGGTATTTGCTGCTGCTCTCCCTGCCTTAGGCTTTCCAAGTAGGCACATGGAAGGGCAGAAAGGTTTGCTCCCTCTGAGTCAGGCTTTCCTCATTTGCACATGGAAGGGCAGAGAGCTGTGCTCCCTCTGAGTCAGGCTTTCCTCATTTGCACATGGAAGGGCAGTGAGGTGTGCTCTCTCTGAGTCAGGCTTTCCTCATTTGCACATGGAAGGGCAGACAGTTGTGCTCTCTCCGTCTTGAGCTTTCCACACAGGCGAGTGGAGGAGGCTTTCTGCGTAGACCCAAGGAAAAGCAGAGGGGCCCCAGAACAGAGCCATACCGCCAAATATAATACTGCAAAAGGAAATAAAGTTTTCTTTGACAAAAGTGTTCCTGACTGAACTGTGAAAGTTATCACACAATTTGTCAGAGACATATAGGACATTCTTTTCCCGTCACTAATCTTGGCCTTATTTACTTTAATATCTTAAGGAGCAGCATGAACAGCTGCGTGTAGGAACAGGTTGAAGGTGAACAGCTTTATTCTATTTGAGTGAATTCCATCTGTTTTAAAAAAGATCATTAAACCCACAAGAGTCTTCACAGATCGGTGGGCAGACAAGATTTGAAGGATCTTTTTAATCAGGTCAGACACCAGGTCATCAGGAAAGCAACAGGCCTTAAAATTCTTCCCCCTGACGCCTGTCTGTCTCTGAGGATAGAATCAGATTTAGGTCCAATAAGTTGGCGTTGCTGAGATGTGGTATATTACCACAGAGTGTTGAGTCAGTTTTTCAGCTCTTGCTGAGTAGTGGTGATCTCCCTTTTTTGCCTTCGGTTGTTGAATCTTATTCTTTGATGGTGACTCAGGCTCATTCTGTAGAGGCTTAAATCTGTTTTCCAGTTTTATTGACTACATTCCACAGCTGCTCTCTGTTTTGCACTGGTGAGAGTAGCAGGCGCTCTGCAGCACTCTGTCTCTATTATCCCACTGTGGTTTTGGAGAAATATTGATGGAGGAAAGCCTTTTGCTTATATTTTTTTGCTTCGACTTAGACCAACATCAGACCAAAGCTCAGGAGAGAAACATGAAATAATGTTTAGTCTTGCTCCAGCAGCACATGTCTGGGTCAGCTGGGGGGTTCATAACCAGTAGGTCTTGATTAGTGTGCAACCCAGATTCAATGTGAGGTGCATTGTGATGTTAAGTTCGTCCACTTTCCACCTTTTTCCCCTGAGTCTTGCTTGTGTTCCAAGTTAACATGATAAATACCACCTGTTCTTGAGTCTTCGTCATATAATCATAATTATAATTGAGGATCTTTAGGTCTAGAGTTTAAAAGCTAAAAACTGTTGCAGCGTCAATGGTATTAGAGGACCCAAACATGAGAAAATATTACTACAGCTGTCATCTGAACAGAGTGACACATAAAGAACGGTTTGACATGCCAAAAAGTGTCCTGCAAGAGCAAAGCAGACCATGACTTAAATGGGAGGCGGTCAAGGGGATGTGACAGTCATGGAGATGGACGAGAGAATACATTTCATTATAGGTGATGTTATAGTGCCAGGTGCAACGGAGGAGGTTCATTAAACCCCGAGGCAGCTGCTGTAGTGCGAGAATATTCCTTTTATATCAAATTAGGTTTTATATTTTCTTTGTTTTAGCAGACTTTAGAATTTAATTTAAATTCATTCAAATGCAGGCATTATAATTTCTGAGTCAAACAAGTTCTCTTCCCTCCGCAGAGAAGGCAGATTATCTGTACATGACTTGTACGACATGACCTGTCATGCGACACTTGCATGAGAACAAATCTGTGAGGCTCAATGATTTCTCATCCCCCTGTATCTGATATGAAATGGAGATCCTGCTTTCAAGTTCCAATATGGTTTTATAGCACAATCTGGGTCAGCTTGAAACAATGCACCCGTCGAGGGAAAAGAGAGAGGAGGCATCTTGTTGAAAATGTTACATAAAGCAAAAATCCTGGAAAACGTGTTCAGGACAGGGCAGTTTTCCTTCTCGTTGCAGTAAGAAATATTACAGATATGAGTTCAGAGTATTCTAGGTGTTGTAAATGAATTAAATCTATCCAAAATAGTTCAAAAGGACAGCAGAGTAAGACTGGACAACCCTTATTGTATTGCTGTCTCTAATACAGTGCAGTATATTGTGTTAAAAAAGAGAAGCAGAAGTTGGGAGGAAGATCCCTTTACTGCAGCAAACTTTCATTTTCAGAGAGTATGCAAAGTTTCCATCTATAATTTGTGATTCTGTTTTTAAGCTACTTTCACTCTGGCCCATGTGGAAACAACCCAGGAGTCCCACTGTGCAGAGTGAATCGTCTGCAGTGTATTTCCCAAACAGCTGTCTGTTTCCTGTTTTAGAGAACAAGGTAACAAGCGGGTTCAGCGGTAGAGGCTTTTGGACTGAAGTGACAAATGACACGAGGTTACAGCTTGAGTGGATTTCCCACCTGCTTCCGAGTCATTTCTTTTTTTTGTCTTAGCCAAGAACATATCAGAACACTTACCCCACACAAATCCGCTGTGTGTTTTGACAGAAATACTGTGTCTCTTAAAAATAACAAAAAGAAAGAATCCAGAGAGCTCCAGCCTTTGTTTCTAAAAAACACTCTGACACGTTTTATGGGACGTGATAAAACTGTAGGTCCTCATATTGTCTGCGACAGGGTCAACTGTATTTCCTATCCTATCTTATTCACTTCCCACTGCTGTGTATGATTACTTATTCATTACACTGAGGCCACACATCCCCCAGAAACCCTAGCAAATGATATTGGAGGTATTATCTATTTTATCACCCTTTGTAGAAAACATGCTACAGAGCAACACCCAATATACTATGTACAGCACTGCCAGTAGCTGCACACTGACTTCTTTGAGTTATTTTTTCCATATCCCTGATGCTTATTTTATAATTCTCCTTATAACATCTTTCTTGCCTTAAGGCTAATTTATGTTCCCTTTACATAGATTTCAAACGCTGTAAATGGCACTGCCCACATACTTCTATGTATCCTTTTTGCTGGCAAAGATACCTTCACATGATGGCACTAGAGAGCAGATTGAAATGCTTCTGACAACAACAAACAAGGCAACGAAGCTGGAGGAGGTTGTCATAGGATAGGAGGCAGCGTTGTATTTGTGGTGGTCTGTGAAGCCATTAAATGCATCACATCATGTTGACAGACATTTGACCCTTCGCTAAGTCCCGCCCCCGGATGCAGACTGGACAATCTTAACATAGCATCTGGGTACACTGAACAATACAGCTGTGCTCCATTGACTGCAATCGTTTCAGACATCTGGGTACACTGAACAATACAGCTGTGCTCCATTGACTGCAATCGTTTCAGATTTCCTTCATTTTCAGGCTGGTTTTGTGGATTTGGAGCTAAATGTTGTGCCTGGGGCACGTCGTGTATTAATGATACTCGTTACCTGGAGAGGTTGGAAAAAGATATACGTTTCTTCCCTGTTCCAAAACCAAAATCAAACCCTGAAAAGTGTAGGGTTAGCTAGCTAGCTACTGAAGATATAGCCTACTGAATGTATACACATGCTGCTTTTGCTTTTTAATGATTATAACAGTGAAACAAAGACCGACCCTGCTGTACAGGAACCAGTGAAGGGAAGCAGGGAAACTTTGCTGATATTCAACCAGCTGTGTGTCATCGCAGTGTGTGCAGATGAACGTTGTTTGACTTCCCCTGGAGATCCCTGCCCGTCCAATGGTGGAGGTCCGGGTGCTGGCTGCGGCACTGGGGCGAAGCCAAACACTGTTCATCTGCACACACTGCGATGCCACACAGCTGGTTCAATATCAGCAAAGTTTCCCTTTATATTCACTGTCATGTGTGGCCATCAGCAGTGATGTGGTGGTTCACTTTTACACTGTGATCTGTAGCCTATAGTTCGGCTTTAGCTTCTAACTATCTTTGTCTTTTTAACCTGTTGTTGCTGCTGAGTCAGTTTGACATCCTGGATATATCCTTCAAACACAGACTGTAGACCCCTCTGTCTGCTTGTCTCTGAGATCACTGTTTCATTTTTCCAAAAATATGATAATATTTCTTCAGGGAGTGCAGTTAGTTACAGTGTGGGCTCCATGCTGGCTCCGACAGCTTGAGGGACCATCACAAAGGGGCGGGGCTTAACGAAAGGTCAGTTGTCTTCAATATATTACCAATTTGTTCTGTTTTGCCATTTTTTTAACATTTCCTTGTCATCTCGTTATGCCCTGTGGGTCATGTCTTGCTTGGACTACTCTACAATACCCACACAATTTTCAGCGGTACCACTCTTTTTTTGCCTGTATCCATATGCTTTTCTGAAAACGTTCACAAATATGAAATGAAATGAATGCAGAATACAGACAGAAGGCTCCGTCCGTGTCCATGTCTAATGTTGAACATTTATGAGCCCTTGGTCAGACCACTGGAAATGCAATACTCATACACACATACATTACCCTTTACATTTTCTGCAAAGCAAAGCATCACTGCACCAAACACCTCTAAGCATCCCCCGTCACACTGAACCAAATTATCATACAGAAAACAGCATCTAATGCAGCATTAACGACACACTGGCAGTGAAAAGAGCCCACCTGTAAATGATGCACGCGCTGTTTCGACAAGTGTCACAGTTCGCTGTGTCTTGTCCTGTTCGGTAGGTGAGTCTGTGAAAAGAGAGATGAAAAAGATATATGTGATCTCCAGTGACAGGCCTGAGCTTCCATATTTCAACACCTGTGGGCATCAGCTATCAGACAAAATTTGTTCAGCTTGTTTTGTTTTTTTACCTGGTGTTGTTTTTTCCTAACAG
Organism: Epinephelus moara; assembly: GCF_006386435.1. Lineage (NCBI taxonomy): Eukaryota > Metazoa > Chordata > Actinopteri > Perciformes > Serranidae > Epinephelus > Epinephelus moara. The sequence continues at coordinate 25,547,769 of NC_065524.1, read as the reverse complement.
TTGAAATGCAGCAAGGGCTCTGATCCTGTAATTTGCTCAGATTTGGTTAATCAAGTGTGTAGACTTGCTGATTTTACATAACAGGATTATTTTGCTTTGCCACGACAGAGTTTTAAAATGTACTCCGTGTCTGTATCCTATAGGAAATAGGAAATAGGAAGCAAGTAGCAACGCAATGCTGCATGAATCATATGTAATGAAAAATCGATACTTTACATTGGAGGCTATATTGTACATCTTTTTTATTCCTCATGCAACTCAATTTGCCGTGGACATAATGAACATCAAGGATTCGAAAAAAGCAATCAACAAGACAAATTGTATCTGCTCTGTTTATGGCATAGGTACACAGCCCTGAGGGTCTGTTGTCTTTACCGTATAAGAGTTGTAATTTATTATGTTGAAAGACCTCCACAAAGGACCTACTTAAGCCATCTCTCCGGGCACGACGGAGGCTTATGCGTCCATATGTCAAAGATGAAACACTAAATATACAATGATTTTATTGTATCAGTCCGCATCGCCCATATCTGCAGTTTTTCATTCATATTTCTAATGACATAAGCATGCAGCTCCGCATGTTGTTATTTGCGCTATAAGTCACTGCATGCAATGGCAGGCTGCAGTGCTGGGGGACGATGGGAGGGGCTGCGTTAGAGCTGCACATGTAATTGCTTGCTGTCACGGCAGCCGTTCACCCTGTTGGATGACATGTGGAGGGGTTGGACCTCAACTGCTCACCATGACATGAGAGGTGACCTCATTGGGGGAGACAGAACAGCGCGTGGATCGAAAACGCTGATGGGAGCTCAAGGTCAACAAGTTCATCCATCCTGCCCTGTTCCCAAATGAAGTCTCTCTGAACAGCTGTGAGCAAGGACAGTAACTCACTGCACAGACAAGCTCCACACTAGTGCTGTGCTGCTGCCCGGATTTTCATGTACATCCTTGTAATTTAAAGAGCTTCGCTCTAATAATCAAAGGGTATTAACCTAAATTCATAATCACCGCTTGTAAAAACACACACACTTCCTTTCCCCATTCAGGGTAAAATGCTCATGACCCAATATAATGTCACTGCATTAAAAAGCACAGAATGTCACAGAGGATGATTTCATAGATGCTTCATGGGAAAAAAAAAATAACTGCACCTCTGAAAGTCGTTCTCTAAGCTGACTGTTTGTTGGCACGGATTCACTGCTGTGTTGTTTGCCCACGTCAGCTGTCCTGGGATATGTCCTGCCCTCGTCATTCCAGTTTTACTGTCCACACCCCCTGCCTACGTGCCTGCTGCTCTCCCTGCCTGAGCACTGCATGGTATTTTGTGTTTTTATTGATATCCCGTGAGCTAAAACTATAATCACATCAGAGCACATTGTCTAACATGACATGCTTTGCTTTGAATATGGGGTAAATACTGCATGTGGTCCTCTGTTAGACACATTTTCTTATAATATACACACACAACAGACATCATTTTGCGACTAATTGATGCAGCATTGTGACTGGCATGGGTACACACCCCTATTATTGTGTATAATTGTGTATGCATATCAGTATTATGGCAGTTTTATCAATACAGTATAACCTAGAGTTGGCATGCATCACACATCAAGCTATGTGCTGCTATTATAAAATCTAAGGTCATGCAACAGACTATTCTGTGTGTAACTGTGTTGTTATCTGTCTTGCAACCACTTCAAGACAAAGACCTTGAACACAAAGTTTACATAATGCATACAAGCTGGTCGGGCTTTTCAGATATATTCATTATGCTGTGATTGAGTTAAGAATCTAGAACAGCCGTAATATCAACAGTGCCTGACCCGCTTCTGCTTTAGTTTTGGAAAACCTGAAGGGATGTGAAACAGATGATACGTGAATGCGTTGTTTGTAGTTCCTTTTTGCAGGATGTCATTGATAAGTGTGACCTCATCAAAACTTTAGGAGATGTGAAACAGATGACAAGTGTGTGCATTTTAAGTTCCTGTTGTACTTTGCAGGAAACATTTTTCTTCGTTTTTGTGGTTAGTTCATGGCACACATAAGGGACGGCATGAAAAATTCAAAACAATGGAGAAGTGGGATATTTTGTAATATATATAATTTCCAATTCAAACAGTATAATGGAGGAAACGCATTGTGCCTATACCTTTGCTGGACCATTACATTACTGACTCTGCATGTACAGTATGCTTAAATCAGCAGCTTACAAAATGACTGGACATCATGTATTTATTCCTGGTGAGAACAGCGAGGCTTTTAGTTGGATTCATCTCAAAGTGCAGCTTTACAGAAGGCTATCTGTCTGTCCACCCATGCAAAAAAAAAGAGGAGTATTGGGAACATACTGTGGACGGCAGGCTTTGCATCCTGTAACTGCACCTCTCTAATAATGCTGAAGGAACACAACACGCAGTGAAGGCATTATAGCAGGCTCCGTTTTGCGGAGATGAAAGGCAAAGCGTTATGAGGCTGCACTAATTGGGCCTTTAAAAACCAAGTTCCACAGAGCCACACTGGGGTGCCTTGTTCTCCACTGGATATGGACAAGACTTAAATACAATTTGCTTTGTGTTGCTATGGGTTTTAGAGATGGAGTACATTGATTCTTACAATTGCGATGCTTGTGAGTCTGGCTGCGGACATGGCATGAGGACTTTATGAAGCTTGTTAATGCATTTTCTCCTTTACAGGTACATCTCTAATGAAATATGACACATAAAGAATCACTGGAGGTGCTCTTGCTCTTGCATTAAATTTACAGAGAGAGACAGTGCTAACAGGTATTGTGCTCTGTGTCTGGAGTGTCCCATTAGACCTTGACGGTTGATCATATCACACCATTTTTTTTAGCCATGCTAGAGGTATGGCTCGGTAATTTTCCCACTGTTGCTCTAATGCCATGTGCAGATCAAAGTCTTCACTCTTTCAGCAAAATATCTCAACATCTACTTAATGGACTGGCAGCACATTTTGCTCAGATATCCATGGCTCCCCAAAGGTGAAGCCTGATGTTTCTTCTAGTGTCATCATAAGGTTGACTTTTTAGGGTTTTATTGACATATTTTTAAATATTCAATGACCTGCTGTGAAATTTGGTACACCAGTCATCTAGTGCAATCACGAAGGTTAAAATTTCTGTTTCAACAATTCAGTGCACGTCCAAATATCTGCAAACTAATGCCACTCCCATTAACCTTGGCTAGGGCTGGGCGGTATGACAAAATTTTCATATCACGGTTTTAAGAAAAAATCATATCTGTTTCACAGTATTTCACGGTATTTTGCTCAGGTTAGGCCAACTTGACATGTTGCTGTGTTGTGCTATGGCCTATTCAAGTGCCGGAATTTGTTATTTACCTGACAACGCCTGAACACAACACACGCTCCGCTCCATTCATTTGGGCTCCACTGACTGCGTAT
>NC_065524.1:25510691-25543983 GCF_006386435.1 Epinephelus moara | reverse complement strand
AGGGGAAACACTGCTCTTTTTGGTATGAGTTCTTCTGGGTCATCATGTACAGTTGCTTTGCTTTCAGGACTCTCTCCAGCAGCCATTCTCACCTCTAAACTTTTCTATGCTCTCACTCTCACCCGCTCAAGCGTGCCTGTGGTGTGCAGCGGTGAAATGGGTCCCCGCTGAAACACTTTCATTCATATCATAACGAAAATAAATACCGGTTTTCAGTACAAACCGGTATACCGCCCAGCCCTAACCTTGGCTGTGCTTTGTTTTTGGTGATAATTAGCAAGTGTTAGCATTCTAATATGCTAAACTAAGATAGTAAACATACATGCCAAACAACTTACGTGCTATTTTTGTGGCTCAGGCTATGATTGCAATTACTCACAATGACATTGCGCTTACAATGTTCATTGCCGAAACATCTGAATTGACAGAATAAATCTTGGCATTGTATATTTGCGAACCACAGATACAATACATTTGTAAGTTTCATATGTGGCCAATATATTGAAACTTAATGCTTCGTTGTGTTTCAGTTTTCAAATTTATGTTGTGACATTGCTGTGATTAACATGATTAGCTGGTAAGGGTCAGGATAAGATCGTTTTGGCTTTAGAACATCCGGATTTGTCACCACAACCATGGATAGACATGTCCGGGACGTCTTCCGAAAAAAATATCTGCTTTTGTTGCCACAAACACTGCTGGTAATGTCAAGCCGCGTCGTTAAAAATACCAACTTTCGACACCACAAACACAGCTGGCCTCAAACAGTGGTTTGCCACTTGGCAGCCATCTCACCTAGGTCTCATGTCACCCACCATCCTCTCCTCCTCCTCCTCATTAGAAACTCTGCTCATAAACAAGCAATCTGAACCACATCACTTCAGAAACGCTGATGTGATTTGTTTGAAATGTACAATGCCAACATTTTCTACTGGAAACTGGGCTGGCTGAAATCTGGGAACCCAGTGATAAGCTAAAAAGAAATCTGACAGATTGAGAAACACCAGCAGTCAGACATCAGTGCAGCATTTAAACAAACATCACAGGTTAACTTATCTTGAAGAGAAACCTAGAGGATCCAATGAAGTCATTAACAAAATTGCCCAGTGTAAACATCCATTCTTTGGCGAGTCATTGTTTGATAACCAATAGGAGTGATGGCCAAAGCTACGAGACTCAAGACTTGGAATTACCTTTTGTCATAGTTTTTCCTGACAGCACACTGTGACATGTACATTGTGTGTCTAATGTGTGTTTGGTTGCATGTATAAAAGTCACGGCTTTGTAAAGCTTCCTCTACTCACCCCTCTCTCTGCGCTTCACCTTTCTCCAGCTCCTGAATGACTCCAAGTAGGACCTTGATGGTCTCCTGGCTAGAGCTGATGAGGCTCTCCATGGCCTGCAGCTGTGCTTTGATATCCTTGTCTCCAGATAAGGGCATTATCTGCTGGCTGCTCCCCATGCCCGGGGCTCCTGTGTCTCTTGGAGGAAAGCCCTCATCCCCCCCAACTGTTTGCTGGAGTTTAGAGGAGGCTGACACATGCCTTGTCCGACACTGCCCTTGTGACTGCACAGAACATTTGGCACTATGGGGAAGTGTCTGTGACTGCTGTTCGTTTAGCTGTGTGCCCTTTTTCCGTTTACAGCTCACAGACGGGCTTCCTAAAGACTCCACCTGTGTCAAAGAGTTCCACGCGACAGGGCCCGTGCCCTTTGACTTTTCCTGTGAAAACTCTGAGTTAGCCAGCTGGCGCTTTGAGGAAGTGCCAGCGTCCATGTCTTCTTTGGGTAATCCTTTGTGTTTGGTCCTTGTCCCACAAACCTGGTACTCTGTTTCTCTTTTGGAAGGAGGGCTGCTCGGATGGCACTCTTCCGAGAAATGTGAAGAGTCTGGACAAGAGGGTCCATCCACACAGTTGGCACTGGAAAGCAAATCCTCTGTATCACTGCTGTCATCAGTGTGGTGAAGCAATGCCTTTGTCTGGCCCACAATCTTACCCTTGTAATTAGAGGACTCCCCGATAGGTTGTCCATCCTCTCCTCCCGTCTTTATGTCACTCAAAAAACCATTGTTTTGTCCTTTATAATCTTCCACCAAAGCAGTATGTTTAAATGTATGTCCCTTTTTCCTCTCAAAAGGGAAAGTCTTGTATCGCTTAGTGAGGTCCGGCGATGTCTGGACACCTGTACTCTTGGTAACATTTGGAATAGAGCGTCTGGCAGGCATGGTCATGTACTTTCGGTGAGTCACTTTGCAGGAAATGGATCTAGAGCGTTTTCCACGATGCTCATTCTGAGCGTCACAGATATCCTTAAAACGCACTTGTAAGGCCTTGTTTCTCTTCTTCACCTGCTGCTTGCCTGATTCTGGTCCAGACTGTGCATCGAGGCTGTGTGATGGGCCTGTCTCTGAATCGGATTCATCTGAATTTGAGAGAACAACGCATTTGGTGTCCTCTTTGCTCACCATATTTCCTGAAAAAGGTAAAAGAGAAAAAAAAGTTACTCTGTTATAATCTGGGGAGGAATTTGATCTGAAATCGCTTCAGTAAGATACTGTAACAAATGATTCTCTTCTCATCTGGGACCATAACTTCACACTCTGGTAACACAATATAAACCTTTATTAAAACACAATCTGTGATCCAAAATCCAAATCCAAAATTTACAGCTCAGCATTTATTAAAACATGTTGTGAAATGTGCCAAAAGTAAAACATTGAAAACCACACACACACACACACACACACACACACACACACACACACACACACACACACACACACACACACACACAAAGCATATTTCATCTACAAGTCAAACTATCTGGTTATGTATATGAAACACTTGATACAACTGCCCCCCCTGTCCCAGCTAAAATATCTGGAGTCCATCGATATTGTCTTAAAGAGGCTGTGGCACACTCGTATTGGTGTCTTGTGAAATCTAAGGCACCCATTGGTGCCAATCCTGTAGGCAGGAAGGGGGCTAAATTCCTCTCCAAAGTGAGGCTAAATATTGTCATGGAAACAACTGGCATGGCCTTTTTCAGAGGGGTCTCTTGACCTCCCTCCTAAAGATATCTGAATGAAAATGGGTTCTTTGGATAGCCATTAGTCCCCTAATCTTGAGCAGGCTTGTTCCTAGTAGATCTTTTGTTCCTTACAATCAAAGTACTCCTTCATATAAAAGCTGTATACTTAAAAGGACAACCAATCTATTTGAGGAGCAAGACCTTGCAACATGTGTATACACAGATACATACCACATTAACAGTGTTGGGCAAGCTACATGGAAAATGTAGTGAGCTAAGCTACTAGTTACTCAACATCAAAATTAAGTTTCATTACAATGAATAAGCTACGAAAAATGGCAAAAGTAGTTCGCTACTTGCAAAGCTACTTTTACTTTTTTACCCAATGTCAAAGCAGCAGAATCTCAGAGATCAGAAAAACTGTCAGAAAAAAAAATAGGCAGGAAAAAACACAAATTCAGTTGGACTGTTCATTGTAAAATAACAGACTTTATGACATTTGAACATGTCCTCCAATAACACGACATCATCAGTCGGCCTATTGCCATCTCTCTTTCTCTCTCCTCTTCCTACTTAATGTATTTCTCTGTCTTGGCCTCTTTCAGTCAGCTATCTGGCTCTGTCAGTAATTAAAAACCAGAATTCCAAAATATATTTTTAAGTCAATAAAACCATTTAATGAAAAGCAATAAAAAATAAAAGATCTAAATTAAAACTCTTCTTTTTGGGGGGACATTTGGACATGAACACATCCTGCAAATAACACGTGACATCAGTATGTCTCTCCTCTCTTTCTTCTTACTACTGTTCTGTGTCTCTCAGCTCTTTTCTTGGCCCTTGTTGTGCCTATTTTTCAAGTGTCCACTGCAAATCCACTAAATATATACAGTCTATGGGCAAGACACATGAGAGACAAATCAAGAAGTGCAATGTAGCCAATCAGAGGCAGAGTAGGGCAGGTCTTGCCAAGAAAAGCCAATAGCAAAGCAGCAGAAATTTGACTCAGAAAGTAGTGACGTTACCACCACACTACTGAGAAATGCCGTTAAATAGTTGCTGCCCAACACAGCACATTAAATCAGGACTGTTGTAGAACTCATAATGCTAACTGTACTGGTATTAGTCTGGGCCCATTAGATAATGAATCGTATCAACTTTAAAATCACAAACTATAGTATATCAGTATATGATTCCTTAACAATCTATATTGAAAAAGTTTCAACTAGCCTATATACTTCAACAGCAAAAGCAATTTCCTGACATTAGTTATGGCTTTTGGTTTTGGTGTGCCACCCGAAGATTCTCAGTGGCCCCATCTGGCCACCACTATGAAACATTTCTGGGGGGCGCCACATATACTTGATGCTTTGTCACACAGATTATTATTTTCCTTACTCTGTATTCTCATTTCAAATGTCTCTTTTAATGACATCCTCAGTGTTGCGTGATAAAAAAAATACAGGACTCTTCCAGATAATATAAGCAGCCTATAGGTTTCTGTTACTGCCTCCACTTTTATTTACTGTAACTTTGCAACACATAATTTTAAGCTGTTTTATTGGAAATGCATCATTGGAGCTGTAGTTAATTTCTCATCTGACGTTTTTATGTTACAAAGCTTGTGCCTTCAATTTTTTTTATCAAAGAGGCAGATATTTAATAACACAGTTGTTCAATTTTTTGTTCTGATGATTCAACTTGGCGAGTTTCCTGTCCGTCCAGGCTTTAGAGGTCCTCCAACTCTGATTCACCTAAAACTGTCTATGGAGAAAATGAATGGAAGTTTTTTTTTACTGTGCTAACCCTTCTGCTGCACAGCTCATTGACAACACTTGCAACTGCTAGTTACGTACAGTAGTTTTTCATAAGCAAGCCCGCCTGCCAAAAGTCTGATCATTTGCTCCGGGACACCTTTTTGGAATAATAATTGTGTTTGCGCTACGCTCCCTGCTCCTGCTGCCACCATTCAAAAACTCTGTTTACTGACTTATGTCAGTTGTCAGCCTCCAATACATACCTCCAGCTTGAAACACAGTTTTGTCGTTAACTCGGGGTGTTGTGCCAGATCACGGCTTTACCTAATCAACTCAAGTGTTTGCCGGTTACTCTAACATATATTTATTTATGTGGGAATGTGAGTTTATGCTTTTTAGGAGATGTTTGTGTGCTTGACAATATCATTAAACTATAGGACCGCAAAAGCTGCTGGCTGTTATTGCTCTCCAGTAGATGTGAAAGATAACTTTGAGTAGCAAACCTTATTTTTCCTCTGGTTTTACAAATGCATTATGACTTGTTTATGCTGTGGTGAAACAGCAGTACTCATGTTTCAGTATTAAGTGTTTTGGGTTCAGTTGGTTTTGTGGCTTATTTCCCCCTCGGCTCATGTCATATTTGGGGTTTCCTATCAGATCACTGTGGACTCCAATTTCTTTTAGAGGGTAACGCTGTATATGAGCTTTAATGGTTTAAACACGCTGCGGCCTCGCACACAGCCAGTTCTCTTGGCTTCATGGGGAAGTCTTTTGTTGCACACAGGAGAGTCACATTTACATTTTATCCACACAGATCCTGTTTGGCTTTACATTAGGGAAGCATTCCAACTCAAACAAATGGGTTCATGTGACAGCTCGCTTTACTGTTCTTCATATCATAATTACATCTAAACGTCTGAGCTCCTGTTCTCTGCACCGATACACTCAACCACACTCACTGCCAACCTCAAGCTTCCTATACACACACACACACTTATGGTCACCGTCTTATCAATGCTACATGGCATTTGATAAGATTTTGTGCATTCTTCAGCATTTAGATTACTTGATAGTATCGTACCCACAATGGTTGGAGGTGTTTTGTTAAGGTATAGCTGTGCAGCAGTTGGCTCACTTGTAGCAGGAGTCTAGTATAATAAATTCCCCTTGTGGTCTGAGGTTCCTGCAAGAGCAAATGACCACACAGCAGCTGTGGCCCACACATACTAGACTCTGCATAATAGCTGGTGTGAGGCCTCTCCACCTGTATCCACCTGGAGGCTCTGAGTCCAAAGTCCCCAGGGGGGAAATTTATTATCTCCACTCCCCGATCTCTGCTGTGCTGAGTGGAGTGACGAGGTCAGAGCCAAGACATCACATCTAAAGTCCGCACATACTCCGCCATCACATAATAAATCTGTTCCGTGTGAGTTGGCCGGCTGAAGTGACCTTAAACTTTAAATGTTTACAGATTACTGTTTGTGACAACTTTTTATTATACAGGCAGCTTGGGACACACACAGGTCACACAGTAATGGGTTTAGGTGTGTTAAAGTCTCCAAGAAGTGTGAGGCAGATTTCTAACAAATGTTTTAGCATATGGTTTATAAATGATGGAAATTGAAATAATTGCTTTGAAGCATTCAAGCCACAGTTGTTTACAAGGGTGTAGGTTTGTTTCAACATTGGTGGGACACATATAAAATAGAGGGGTGGGGGGGGTCCTCTGCCAGTAAATGTAAGCATCAAACACTTGCATTGCACTTGCACATGCATTCAGATAAAGTTTTATGCACCACTTTGTGCATTGTATGTATTGATTTATGGTAAATACAAAAGTCCTCTGCTACTCTCATGTCTACTGGGGGGGTAAAAATGCATACATTCTTAATACTGATGGGGACATGTCCTCTGCACCCCCCCAAGAATTTACACCTATGGTTGTTTGTCATTGGTAAATCAATAAAATTGACCGATCCAAAGTCCTGCCCTTAGTTACTGTTGCTAACTCGGACAAACTTGACAAAAAGGAATATGGGGATGCTGTGTGCTGCAGTGTTTATTAGATAGTTTCTGGGCATCAGGTACTACAGCTTCAAGAAGCCAACAGTAGGGACGACTGTATGCAATGTAAGGAAATGTTCACACTGTTAACTATTATTCATTCATTCAGTTTTTGTAACCGCTTGCAGCAGGAGGTCTGGAGCCTATCCCAGCTGACACTGGGCGAGAGGCGGGGTACACCCTGGACAGGATGCCTAACAAGCTCAGGGCTGACACATAGAGACAGACAACCATTCACACTCACATTCACACCTACCGGCAATTTAGAGTCACCAATTAACCTGCATGTCTTTGGACTGTGGGAGGAAGCTGGAGTACCAGGAGAAACCCACGCACAGAAGGGCTCCCCCACCCCAGGTTTGAACCAGGAGCCCTCTTGTTGTAAGGCAACAATGCTAACTGCTGCACCACTGTGCCGCCATGTTAATCATTCTGAACAAGGCAAAATGGCGCAAAATGAAGCTTCCAGTCTCAATGAAAAAGGGAGAAGAAGAGACAGACGATGACATGACTATCAGTCAATAATGCCTGTGCAAAGCCAGGTATGTGTCGCCTTTCCCCCTCTGGGGATCGGTTAAGTAGGCTACTCTATGCATTTATTACTGAATACAGACCATGGTGCTGACCTCACACTGGTTTGTCTTTACTGTAGGAAGTTGCATGAGTTACTTTGGGCGGCACATAGCCTTACAGTGATAATACAAAGGGTCATTAGCCTTTTCAGAAACCTACCAGTATCTGTCCTTTTCCGAATCTCTTAACAATACCACAGAAATAAGCAGGAAGCAAACCTGGCTGATGTTGGTGATCTAACATTAGGCTAACTCCTCTTGATGTGGTGCGTTAGGCAGCTAATGTAGCTAGCCAGCATTTTGATAACATCAGCCAACTCAAGATGTGACTATATACATTGCAATGTGTCTGTGAAGACTGTGAGAGTCCCCCAGCCACATCTTTTAATCAAAATTTTGGTCGTCTTTTCAACATATGAGCCAAGCACATTGCATATGTAACACAACAGGAAAGGGGAAAGCTGACTGAGGTACTGCTGGGTTCAAAGCTTGCTCAACTGGGGCTAAGGAATGGCCAATCATAACTTCTTGTGTTTGTGAATGCCAATGGCAAAGCTTGATGTATATTGATTATGTAATAAATCAGAAACTGCTTTGACCAGACAAAGGAGCAAAAACTGACTTTTGTAATACAACAGCTTGCCGCTGTAGTCACCCCCCACGCAGAGTTTCAAATTAAGGTCCATACGATCAAATGAGAAATACTGCATTTTCTGTCTCATCCGCGCAGAAACACATTTCATAGCTGGAGCATGAAATATATCAAGCAGCACAAGGAAATGAAATGATGTCTGATATGGTTGAAAGGAAACATCAGAAAGAGCTGGTTAATCATTTTCATATGACAAGACACCACGCGATAAATAAACTCCAATGAATCATTTATTACCACACAAAAGCAAGCTATTCATGGTGTCGCCGCTTCCCTGAAAGTAATCATGTTTTATCATTCGGAGACATTGTAAATCCATCAATGTGATTGTTCTGTTGGGGAAATTCATACTGAAGAGACGTTTCCTAACTGTCAGTTTCACTACTCCCATGAAATTAGTGAAAGGAAAGGAACGGGTAGATAAGATTAATGTTAATTTCTGATCTGCAGCTGATCTATATCTGCAGCGCATGTTGAGTCCCAGTAATGACTTAATGTGTAAAGAGCATAAAGAGAATACACACTTTTTAATGATCCCAAAACTGCCTTCGTGCCTGGTGACTCTGCATTGTCTTTTGTGTGAGTGTGCATACATGCACTAGTGTATGTATTAGTGTGCGTGGGCCGTATTGTCACCTTTTCAAAGAGAGGCCCTTGCCAGCATCTTACAGAGTGTGTGCACATACACACACGCACACAACAGCAGACAGGGGCTGATAATAAAAAGCATGAGGTTGTATTTCTTGGGAGTCCTGCCATGCGTTTCACCTTGCAAACTGTCCACTGTAACCTAACCCTCAGCTCAAAGTGTTGATGAAATGGAATATATTTAGAGGCAACCATGTTTCATCTTGCTTCCCATTAATGCTGCAAAGAAACCGCATGCCAACCGCTTCTAGTGTCACTTCAGTCGCCGCGATGCATTCAGTGCCAGATGAGGAGAAAAAAATAACAAGCAACTAAGCTCAGTCTCATTATACAAGAACAATATGGTATGCTGTGTCATGAATTTACGCACAGTTGTTTTGGAATTTCGGAGCAGCTGGATTTTATTGGGGGTGGTATTTGTTCTGAAACATAGCCTAGTATGCACTTTGATTTTAGCGTAAGTTGTTTGTCAGAAGCGGTTCCACGGATAAAAAGAAATTTGTTCGAGGCTGATTCACACGGGATCATACTATTTCACACTCAGAAATACCAATCTCACACCACTGAAAAGGTAATCACATCTGCAGGAAGTCTCCTCTGAGCGCGAACAATTTCCCATGCAGCCATGTAAGGCATGTAAAGCAGCTAAATGGTGATTCACACAAAGGGAATCAAGAAAAGCTCCTCAATGACTTATTATTGTTGGGAGTCAGATAGACGCAGACTGAGAGAAGAGGCTGACGTGACACATGAATATATTCACATGGTTGAGCGAGAATCTCCTTCTCCTCCTCGTCTTCTCTCTCCTACTCCTCCTCTTCCTCCTCTCAAAGCAAGCTATATCTCTGCTAATGACCTGAGGTCCTTCCCTGATTTGGCCTCAGCTATCCAAAGGATTATGAATAATGCATTGACTCTAAAATTGCAAAAGTAATCCTCTGAAATCTCCTTATGTACCCTGGCAGACCACGTTGTCTGTTGCAATTGCCCTTCAGTTCTTCACGCTAAAACGCTGCATGTACAAGGGAGGGGAGAAAAAAAGCACCTTTCGCTACAGTATCATGATTGATTTCTTATCACCACAACGTTGAAACGTGGTTGTGTGTAAAAATTGTTAATAGGGAGGTTGGATCCATTTTCCATGCAACAGCAGGTCTACAACACTGCTGACTCATGATTTATGCCCCATTGCAAGGCAGGGAGAAAGAGGCGGCGTAGATTGCCTTACATCCTTGACAGCCTGCATCAACGCAATAATTACTGAAGTGCATCTGTAGGATATTTACATAGAATAACACTGTCTAGCCACTCTCATTAATGGTTAACTAATGGTATTATAGTGGCCCCATACAGTAACCTCCACTGCACCATCTATTCAATCTAAGTGCATCAAGGGATGTTTGTCAGTGCTACAGCTCATCATTTTACTAATATGTGCAATCAAGTGTGTATCACAAGGCAAATGCTGCTGTGCTTGTCATCCCCCTGTGTGTTCTACTGTATGCATTGTTGCTGTGCAATGTATCCATTTTGTATGAGGGATTTTCTCTCATTATTTGCATAAATTACAGAGCGTGACATTGCACCAACTAAGCACAATGCAAAGGACGAGATATCGCTGCCTTTGTCCGATCCATAAGGTTATGTGCGTGCGTAGTCATATGCATTCCTTTTCGCACTGTGCAATTGTACAGTATAGGTTCCGGCCCCTACACCCTCCGCGTTGCAGTAATCTTTTTCTCAACACACCATCACGCTCTTCTTCCTGCAACAATGTAAGCCCCTTTGGTCCCAGATTTTTATATTGTCTTTTGTTCAATTTTTGAAAGCAATCCCAGCCTGTTTTGAGATCTCCACAGTCACGCACACACACACATACACACACCATCTTCTTCCAGCAGTCGTCCAGAGCTATCTGTATCTATCCGTGCTGCCGGCTACACCTGTGAAAGTTTGCTTTATGACATTGGCTTAAAAGATTTATCACTGAGCAGCACTTTCTGTTATGGGGAATAGCGGGAGGTTTTAAAAGGGTCCCATCCCTCTATCTCCTGGATGAGAGCACTGGCTGTGAAATGGATCCTTGGGAAGAGTAAGTTTGGAGAGGCTGATATGCAGAGGGGCATTTTTTTTGTGATCACATACTTTCCTGCTATTGTTGTTTTTTCTTTTTGGTATAAAATGATGGAGACGACAGTGTCTGCCTCTCACGCCAGAGCTTACATCTGTAGTGCATCACCCTGATGAGTTCATTGATTAATAAGGGGCTGGGCTATGGGCATACATGTGTACTCAGGTCGATGTGATGATTGACTTGGGTGTAATGTAAAAGATGATTTATAAGGGAAAAAGATGCTGAGACAGACAAGCCACAGAGTGTTTAGCACCTTAAAGCTGTACCCTGTCAGTGTTTCCTGTAAATTCAGGTAGTCAAGGAATGACGTGTGGAAAATAGAGGAACAGAGAGAGGGTGAGAGAGAGGGAGAGGGAGAGAGAGGCAACGACTGAGCAAATATAAGTGCAGCTCTCTATGTGATGCAGCACCCCAGAGCTTCCTGGATCACACATGTCATTAGTCATGATAAGTCTGAATCCACCTCTTATCAAATTCAGCCTTGAGGAGCAAATCACTCATCGCATATGAATTTGTCATACAGTCTACGCCACTTAATGCGATAGGTGTTTTCCAATAAATGATCATCATCCTGGCAGTCCATCACAGCACAATATAAAATAGTCTATTAGTGAGTGCTCATCAATATTCCTCACTATCAAGCCCAGACAATTCACAAGTACAGCTATCTCGATAATCAGCCTCTGCATCATCAGATAAATACTGCATGTCTGTCAAAGGCTGCAAAGACACGCATTATGATAAGTATATAAATCAAAGTCAAATTACATCACTGCTCATCTTCATGTTCAGCTGTGAAGGAAAAACCTTGACATGTTCTCCTGATTAGTCATTAAACCTTTCAATGCTTGGATGCAGAAATGCCCCCTCCCTAATTTATCCATATCTAATGCACACAGGGATCATACACATGCATGCATCACTAGCCAAAAGACTTTAACAGTATTTTACCCCAATTCTCGCATGCCTCTGATATCCACTTTGATTAAATTAAGATTTTAAAAGGCAGACCGGATGAATCCCCCACTCTTTTTGCAGTACCTGTGAATATGTGTGCAACTCCAAGAAAAGGAAGCACAACTCTTACCTTGAGAAACAGATCAGAGGTGCAAAGGACAAGAAAGCGCAGATCCCCTGTAGAGCCAGTGTTCATCCATGTATTCAGTGGGTGCCAGGGTACCGTCCAGCCACTGGAGCAGCTCTCACAGGCTGCGGGAGGACCGAGAGAGAGGCAGCCGGTGCAGTGACAGCTGGAGTAGTTGTGGCACATCCGGCAAAGATTCAGGTTATCGGGATGGGAGAGGGAAAAAAGCAGAAAGACATTGCCTCAAAACCTCATCGGGTCCTTACTGATATCCCCCTTCCTGCCTTTTACTCTGCTCTCCTCTCCCTTATACACCTCATTCAAGCATCACTGACACTCATTCGCTCTTGTCCCCGCACTCACCGGGAATAGGCACTCACACACGCAGCGGAGATCTCCATCTCGCTGTGCTGCTGCTGTTGCTGCAATCCCTGTGCATTCGTGATTGAGTGTATGTGTGTATGTGTGTGTTAGGAAGGCAGGGAGAGGGTGGGCTGGTGGGTGGATGGGTGGGTGGATATGGCAAAGGGAGGAAGGAGGAGGAGGAGGAGAAGGAGGAGGAGTGAGGGGTAGTACGCAAGCTGCTGGGGAAAGTCCAGAGTCGCTGAGCTGCATCATCGGCGAAGACCCCCTTAACTTGTCCTCCACAGGCTGGCTCCGGTGACACTGAGCTGTTATATAATTTGAAGGGCTTCGGGAGACGGCAGAGAGGGGGAGCTGTGAAATAATAATGCATTGTGCTTTTAATTGGATGTCTCCTGCCCCCCCGTTACTTTCATACATCTGACACATTGTTTATGAGAGATGGTGAAGGGGGCTGAATCGAGCAAAGGAAAAAGAGAAGTGGCTCTGTAGCTGCACAAAGGGGGGGAACAGAGGAGGCGAGGAGCCAACAGGGCAGCAGTGTTAATGAGAAACTGAGACGAGAGAGAAAATGAAATGACGAGAGGGAGTAGCCTAATAGAGACAGTGAGACAGTGTGAGAGGCACGGAGAGAAATGTACTTCCCTGGAAAACGAGCAATATTGATTATACCGACGTCTCAGATTTCTTAGATTTCTCCAAGTTTCTTGGAAGTTCGTGGCTGTGCCTAATGGTGTATAAAGTCCTGTTAACCTGTACTGCCCAACACAATCCAATAATTACAACATGTCTTTAGTCAATGGAAACAGAAGAAAAACCTGCAATAAGTCACGAAGATGACTAAAAATGTATACACCTGGAAAACAAGCTTTTAGTTTGTGGCAATACTCTCTGTGAACGAGCTGTTGTCTTGGAAGTTAAAGGGCTACGGTATGCACAAACAAATGACTGTACTGTGAGAAAAAGGTCATGAGAATAACTTTATACAGCTTAGCACAGCTAACACCACTGTGTGAAAGCCAACATTCTTTAGTTTACATCATTGCCCCTCAGTGAATACTGCTTCCTTTAGTTATTTATCTATTTCTGTGAGTTTTCACTTCTGTAGTTTGCTATATTTAAAGTTCCTGTGTGTAGGATTTAGCATTTTCTTTCTTTGCACCTCCTAGAGGCAGTATTCAAAAAGACATTGGGGGAATACCCTGGCAACACTGAGAATGGATGAGCTAAAAAAAAAAAAGAGCTGCACATAGACTGCACCGATTTTCTACACAAAAACTGTGTCATCAGATTTTTTAAAATATATTTTTGGGGCTTTTTGCCTTTATTTGTTGGGATAGCTATAGCATGAAATGGGGAGGAGAGACGGGGAATGGCATGCAGCAAAGGGCAATGAGTTGGAATGGAGCCTGCGGACGCTGCGGCAGGGACGTAGCTGTTGTACATGGGGCACCTGCCGCTACCAGGTGAGCTAGTGGGTGCTCCAGAAAAATTTGACAGATTCAAGAATTACATTAAGATTTTAAACAAAGGGGGTGCTAAGCTTAGTTTATTTGCTTGAAACACTGCACATTAGCATCTCCGAAAGGAATAAAAAATAACTGCTGATTGTTTTCATGCAATTAAAGTAGCAGAAGTGCAAATAAAAGTTCCTTAAATTCCGTTATAAAAGCTGTATCAGTATGGATAAAATCACAAAAGACATTTAATCCTTTTAGCGGGTGAAGAAAGTCATTAAGCAAACCAAAGTCACCGAGTTATTTTCCCCAGGAGCTGGGGAACTAAATAAAGAACATAAACTAAAAGTAAATCAAAGTTGCCCTATAGTTGCAACCCAATCACCAGAATACATTTTGGCATTGTTAATTTCTGCAAACCAAAAGATGTGCACCCACAGTTACTCTTGTATGTTATTATTTAGTGGATATGTTGAAACTTAATGTTCCTTTATGTTTGAACAATGCTGTAGTTAACGTGTGGTTGGGTTTAGGCATAAAATCCACTAGGTAATGGTTGGGAAAAGATCATGTTTTGGATAATAATACCTGCTTTGGTTGGCACAATCCCAGCTGGAAACGCAGCAACTGGCTGTGAAAAACCCGCTGACGTTGGTTCACATGTTGGGGTGCGCATTCAAGCACAGGATCCAGTGAGCTGTTCACTACAGACATGGTGGGTGAATAGTTCTTAGGTGGTTGTCAGATGACTTTTTTCTATAAAAAGGAATATTAAAAGAAAATGTTACCGCTCTGCATAATGTTAAAAAATAATAATAATACAAATAATATTAGTAAATTAGGTTATTATTTAACTCACGTCATTAATGCATCCACTATGGCATTCCTCTAATGTTTAAACTCAGGAATCTTGGAAAAATAAGCACAAAACAATATGTTGACTTGAAATAATACGTACAGGATGAATAGAGTAAAACATTATGAAAGGTGAAAAGTCCATACACCACTCACATCAGTCCTCTCTTTGTCCTGCCTGGCATCTTTGGAGAGAAAAGACACTCACAGGCCTGAAGGGAGTGGTCTCGTCAGGAGTGCAGGTGGGGTGGACACTTGTGATTTAACAAGCTTGTTACAAAACTCCAACCTTGTGAAAGAAAAACATCCACGTTTGGTGGCTGTAAAGCTGCTGTGAACGCAGGGATGACTCGCTAAATGAAAAACAGTTTTTTTTATTTGATGGTCTGCAGCCTAGCAGGCGTCTTGCCTAGATGACAGGCCACCCACCAGTCCCTCCACCTCCAGTCAGCTCATATACTACTTCACCTAATAAATGTTGATATGAAACATATGAAACAAATGTACAAATGCAACATATCTGTGGTTTACAGAAATGTACAATGCCAACATTTCCCTCTGGCGACTGAGCTGATAGTTGACCTTCACCACTCCAACATACTGCACTGTATGAATATAAGTGTCTCTGTATGTATTAAATTTATCATTATATTTTTTTCTTGTAGGCCATCGGGGTGCTGAACCGGTGACCTTCATGCATCAATAACTCATTACACACAATTCATAATTCATCATTACAATTTATTATAAATCATATACTGCATATGACTATATTTAAATTTTTCTGAAACTCACTCATGGTCTTACTGTTTCACTGTTTACTGTTTCACCTCTTTAAAACATTCTCTTTTATTGTTCCTTTTGTAAAATGTTTTATTTTGTGTGACTTTATTCTGTTGTATTCATTTTTTTCCTATTTGTTAGTTGCTTTCTGGAGCTATAGGCACAAAAGAATCTTACTACCCACAGTGTGTATTATTTTGTATTTGATAAATAAAACGTTACTTGATTTGATTTAAGTACTCGCACTATAAACCTTTACAGGGTGAAAAGGTGAAGAAGTAACTCTGAGAGAGCTGGCAGTAAAGTCAGTGAAATAATTCTATTAATTTCCCGGGGAGTCATAGTTTCATTGTTTGGCACTCTGCTTCATGAGATTGCCCTGGAGATTTTAGTCAAACTAAAATCTTGCCAAATTTCTTTCACAGTAATTGTTGATACCAGTTTGGTAATGTACTGCAGAGTGAAAACTATAAAGCTCCGAAACCTTGAAGTGTTTAAAAGTCAATTTTATATTTTAAAGTTTGTCATGCCCGTCTATTTAACTTGGGTTATCTTTGATTACTTTGGAGTTGTAAGTTTAAGAGTAGAGATGTCATAAAATGACAACAGGACCAAACTTTTACAACTCTTTACTTGTGTGAGTAACCTGAAGCTGAAGAGGAGAAAAGCTTTTTTAAAATGAGTTTTTTATTCCAAAACAGCAAGGGGGGGCGCAGTAGCTGGCGCGGTGATCTGCTGACTGTTGTGTTATTGATTTAATTGTCTGTTTTCCTCGCAGCCCTGCCTGTTCATAGGCCTATGACGAGCTTCTGACTGCGCCCACTGCATGCATGCCGATCCAACCCGCCACGAACCACAGATCCCCCTCAGCCTCGACACCAGCTTAATCTCACTGTGCTTAATGAGTGGAACAACACAGAGTTGACAAGTAGGGAAAATCCCCCCCTCCACCACTTTCCTTAATCTCCTCTCTACTACGCCGTTTATTGACCTGCCAAAGGCTGTGAGGGGAGTGTCCAGATTTATGCAAAAAAGCCCTCACTGCTCGCCGATGACTGTCAGCTTAACCATTCATTATGGTTGGATCCCTGAGGACAGATTGTACATGCAGAGACTTTAAAGTGGTCATACACCACTGAAACCGGGGAAATGTGTATTTGAATGAAGGCTTGGGAGAGTGAAAATGTGTGAACGGGAAAACAGCAGATGTTGCATAAAAGATTGAAGGAGAATATTGAGGTTCAGACACAAACACTATTCTATTTCTTCCGGTTGATTTCCCCAATCTCGACTGAGTTCTCCGAAATCTCACAGGTGAGGAGAGTGTGCACTGTCAAATGCTTTCCTCAGATCCACACAGCATCCCTAGGTGAAGGAGAAATGGTTGCATTAGTTTATGAAACAGCCAAGGCAGTAAACATACACTTTTATTTCTTATCTAAATTATTCATGAGTATTTTCCTACTGTGTGCGGCAAACACATGGGGATTGGAACAAGTCAGATCACTGCATATAGCCACAAACATGCATAAACAAGGACGTCCTCACTCGAGACGTTGCTTCCCACACATTCTGATTGCACCTGCTGACAAAAAGTTTTTGGTGATTGATATGTGGAGCCTATGGGACACCAGCACTAAACACACACTTTAAAAGGGGTTGAGCACAATGATCACAGCTGGTGAAATCACACCAGATGATGCCGCAGTTCTTAACCCAACCTTTCCCACTGGACAAAAAAAACATCAACACCAACTTACATTTGGCTTTTGTGTTAAGTGGGAAAGGTTACATTCAGCATTGATTTCCGGGACAAACTGCTTTGAAGCAGTCGGCATGACACGCAAATTTTTGCCTGTTCAGCCATTTAAAATTTCTGCAACTGTCTGCCATCTTTAGGCACGTATTCTGTCCATGTCCGTCCAAGCAGCGCATGAAGATCGATCAAAATTAGTCGGCACTGAGTTTGAAGGAGAGACTAAATAAATAAATGGACCTGCACTTGTATACCGCCTTTCTAATCTTCCAACTACTCAAAGAACTTTTTACACTACAGATCACATTCACCCATTCACACACACATTCATACACTGGTGGCTAAGGTGCCACCTGCTACTCAGTTTCAAACACACTCACACACCGATGGAACAGCCTTTGGGAGCAATTTGGGGTTCAGTATTTTGCTAAAGGATACTTCGACATGTGGACTGGAGGAGCCAGGGATTGACCCGCTGATCTTCCGACTGACCCGCTCTACCTTCTGAGCCACAGAAGTAACTGTCTGAGGGCTGCCGTAGAATGGCAACGAGGATGTCAGCCGACCAACACTCGCTACCCGGTCCCTGGTTGCGGTGATTTGCGNCTTGCTTCCAAACTTTGTCCGTCTGCCATTGTGCTCCTGACTCAACTATCTCATGCCCGGCCAGTTCCTCATAAGGACCAGCACCAGTCTCTGATTGGCTGACCGATCAGTTTGGCAATACATGACGCATTTCCTGTCGTTAAGCAGATTTTTTCTGCGAAAATTCATCCCCGGTGGCAGAAGCTTATTGCAAAGATTGAAAAGCCATCAGGTAACCTATGTAAACGCTGATAGTCTGATTTTACTGTGTATACTACCCTGTGCAACCCACATTATTTTCATAATGATATATATGCAGGCAAAAACGCTGTCTGTTGCTTCTTTATGTTTTTGTCGAGCACCATCTTTAGGTCAAAATTTTAAGTACTTTTACAACCAAATACCAGCAAAACTAATGCCATTCCCACCAGCTCTACATTGTATTTTGTACAAATTAGAAAATGTTGGCATGCCTACATGCTAAAGTAAGGTGGTGATTATCGTAAACAAGCAGCACAACATTGGAATCATTGTGTGCATGTTCGCATTTAACTCGAAGCACCGCTGTGACTAAGTACAGCCTCACAGAGACACTCGCCTGGCTGTGGACATCCAGATGATCCATCTCTACAGAGTAATCGTATTATTTGTGAATTTATAACAAATGCAGTCATGGACACACACACACACACATTATCCACCTCCCACTCCAAATACACACACGCACACACACACATACATACATAGGAACTGAACGCCTTGTTGAACACAGATGGTGGTCATTCTCCAAACTGCCATAATGTTAAATGATATTGTCCTTGTTAAGGAGATAACAGTTCTTAATGCTTTGACTCCTGGTCTATTTTAGGATTCTTTTCACCAAACTGCCACTCCAGTTTTATCTCAACAAATAGCATTAAAAGCACAGAACCGTTAATCACTATGTCTCTGGAAAATTGGCTTAACTATCTGTAAAAACTCCCACAGAGAAGCCAACGCTAATGCTGTTTAATTCAACCCCATTATACAACACAGGCACGTAAACACAAAATAAATAATCAATGTAATATAGAATTGTTACATAGCCCATTATTTCCCCGTTGGCTGCAGATGATTACTGGGTAACTATTATGGTGCATGAATACAATGACAAATCAGTCATAATGTACTGGTGTATCGGCGTCCCTCTGATCCATACTAGGAACACAACGCAATCAGAATATAATCCAATTTATAATATAATCTAACACATTATAATCAGAACTTCTCCTCACTGTGTCACTGACTCTGAGTCACTCTTTGACTCTTTGCTCTCTCCATCCAGAAATGACAGGTCCCTCCTGTGTGGCCCACTTTTGTTTGAGGAGTTTGCAGTGTAATTGGTTGTCTGTAAATCTATTTGCATATGCACTGTGTGCCCATCCCTCCTGAGACCACATTCAAACACAGCTAATCTGGCGTTGGAGACTCAGAGCGGCATGCTTTCGCTGGATCAACAAACGGCAGACATGAATGAGGAACGAATCGCTTCTCCATTTGTTTTTGACTATGTTCTTTTTCAGTTAGGACAATGGGTAAGCTTGTAACAGCCTCAGAGAGAGTTTTAATGTTTGCGCAAAGTTGATTTAATATTAGATTACAAGATTGTTGTTGACTTTGAGATAATTTGGGGGGTGTTTTCAGGAGAAATATTGACAGGAATATATTTTTGTAACACATGACTGAACAGAGAGAGGGCTTGGCATTAGCAAACCATTTATTACAAGGGCTGTCGTTTGATACAGCCTTAATAGTATATACATACAGAACTAAGAGTCCATTTAATCTATTCTAGTAGCTCTGTGAGGCTGTACTTAAAGGTCAAGTGTGGAGGATTTAGGGGCATCGACTGGCAGAAATGGTATATTGTTTTCATTAGTTTATTACCAGCTGAAAATAAGAACCTTTGTGTTTTCATTACCTTGGAATGAGCTGTTTATATCTACATACTGAGCAGGTCCTCTTCCAGGGAGTCAACCACATTGTTGTACAGTAGCCACAAACCAACCGGATAAATCAAACACTGGCTCTACATAGGGCCATTTGCAGTTTCGTGGTGGCAGATAGTTTCACTTCTGCAATCTCACCCTTGATGCCACTAAACCCTACACACAAGACCAGGGGTCAGCAACCTTCACTATCAAAGGAGCCATTTTTGGCCTTTTTTTATTAACTTTTCTGGAGCCACAATACATATTCGTGCTTTATACTAAAGGTAACACAACCTATTAGGTTTAAAAAACCCTAGCAATATTACAAATAGTTCTAAATGGACATCATATTCAATATGTTTTGGCACAATGTGGCTCCTCTGCTGTGGGCTATTTATATTTATTTGGTACCTAAACCTTGCAGTGTTGGCGGTGAGAGCAAAGAAATCCGTCCACTCACTATCAAATTCTCTGTTTTCCTCTCTTCTTCTAGCAAGGGAGACTCCATCACTAACTAACCACCACTCTTTAAGTTCACCAGAATTTAGGGCAAGGTGCCAGGTCATAGATGTATGATGCACACTTTGGTTGACGGAATGTTCAAACTGTGTATAGGCACACATTTTTACAACTGGAAAATGTAAGAATCACTTTAAGTTAAAATGTAAAAAAAAAAGTGTTATTCATTTCCATATAATTTTTGTAAAAGCCACATAGAGCCACTGGAGAGGGGCGAAAGAGCTGCATTGGGCTGCACAGCCGCAGGTTGCCTACCTCTGCACTAGAGTTTAAGCACACTGGTGCTTGGAGCTAAATGCTAGGGGTGTAAATCATCAGTTTCATCACAATACGATATTGATTCTTTGGAAAATGAAACGATATTTTCTGATATTATTCTGCAACCATATACGATTTGATTCGATGCGATTTAGGGGCCTACGATAAATGCCCATATAATACAATCACTTACAAAAGAAGTTGCCACCCCTTTGTTTTTGCTTTCGGCCATAAAAGATAAAAAACACATAAATAACATAAGGAACTGTTACTGCTTAAAGGGATAGTGCACCCAAAAATGAAAATTCAGCCATTATCTACTCACCCATATGCCGACGGAGGCCCTGGTGAAGTTTTAGAGTCCTCACATCCCTTGCGGAGATCGGCGGATGGAGCGGCTAGCACACCTAATGGTAGACGGCGCCCCAGACTAACGCCCAAGAACACAAAATTGAATCCACAGAGTACCTCCATACTGCTCATCCATAGTGATCCAAGTGTGCTGCAGCCGCGACATAAAAAGTTGTTTCGAAAAACGTCATATGAACTCTGTTTTTAGCCTCACTGTAGCCTGTAGCTCTGACTACTTCTCTGTGCTCCGCGCTGCGGAGAAGAGAAGTTTAATTTAAACAGACACCACTAACACAACTAAAACAGCACATGGGATAAGTTACCCTTTAGGACTTTCTGGCTCTTAGCTGCTTGATGTTTGCCTGCAGCTGTTTGATGGTGACACAGACTTTCAAAATAAAAGCATATCCTAAAGATGACAATATGGATCAATGTTTTCACTTTGCATTGATAATACTGGATCATTGATCACTGAATCAATATATCGATCCAGATAGATGGATCGTTACACCCCTAATAAATGCTAATATTAGCATGCTTCCTGTTAATGCTAGCATGTTGATGTTTAGCAAGTTTAATGGTAACCGTCTTAGTTTAGCATGTTAGCATGGTATCATGTGCTAATGTGCACTAAGCACAAAGTACATGTGAGGTTGATGGGAATGTTTTTAATTTTGCAAGTACTTGGTCCCAAGTATTGGACATATGGAAATTTTGACCCAATGATGGCACCAGATCAAACATCAGGGGAGTTTTTAACTTTCCTTTAGGACCATGAATGTCTGGACCAAATCACGCAGCAATCTGTTTATTGATGAGATATTTATGGCAAAAATTTTCACCTCATGGTGGTGCTAGAGGAGAAGCCAGGGTATCCCCAAAGTTTGTAGGTTTCATCCACTGGGGACCATGACTATCTGTACAAAATTTCATGACAATCTCTGTTGAGATATTTCAGTCTGGACCAAAGTAGTGGACTCACTGACAGACTGACACGCTGCTAGCATGGCTAGAAAAGGGATTAACTCATATTTCAAGCTTTTACTGCTGCTGAGATTTCACATAAGTGCTACTTTTCTTGTAAACATAATGTACCAGCATTTTGAGTTGATGCAAGATGTTTATTTCCCTTCTGCAAATGGTCTGAGTTTTTGTGGGTATGATACCTTTGCAGAATATGACTACATGCCCAATAAAATCCCACAGAGGCAAACAATTTAAAACCACTTGCTCCCAATCACAATTGGCAATTATTGGCAAAAAAAAAAAAAGAAGAAGTAAAAACCCATAACAAAACAAAGACACGCTTAGACGTGCTGCAGCCCAATCACCCAGTCTGTATACTTTCTAGTGATGGTTTTCAATCACACTGCATAGCAGCCACTTCAATATTTGCACACTGTGCACATATTGGCCTCAATATTATTTTTTAAGTCTCTGCAGTAGTGCTGACACGCTGTCCACAGAGCCTGGAGAGTAACAGTTACGGTCTCTCGGGTGTGTGGGGTGGGTGGGCTGTACCTCCTCTTCCATCATTAAATACATAATGGCCCAGATTTTGTTTGCTCCCAGTTTGTGTCAACACCAACTGCAGGCTCTGGTCGACGACACACTTCAAAGTGAGAAATGATCTCTGAGCCCCTGCTGGATGTGCTTGGTTCCCATTTCTCTTCACACGCACTTCTTTAAAATGGAAGATGTTTGTTTCCATGGCAGCCCATATTGTTGCGACTAATCAGATATTTTCAGATATGCATTCGTTTTGCAGCGGTTTTATCTTATCAGAAAACATTATGCATCTCGGAATAGCACAGAAGAACAGAACATATTATGCGGAATTAGTAAAAAGATATGCACTGTGTGCTACTCTGTAAAAGAGATGAGCTCCCAACAAGATTCAATAGGGTTCATGGAAAAATGGTAATCACACGTGTAGTTAGGACTTTGATATATCTTGGCTAATAGAAGAACTCCAGAACACCACTCTCAGTGGGCCATCATTTGTGACTCACCAAATATGGCTTTGAAGTTTCCTCATGCGTGAAGATGTCATCTCTGCTCATCCAAATTAAATCACGGTTACTCATCAGCTTTTCCATTTGAGCTCATATGCTATCTCAGTGGTAACTAACCCCACCGGCCATTTAGTGAAGCAGACATACAGACTGTGCTGTATGCAGCTGGAATATGGGGGGATTAACCCTTGACACAGCATCTTTGAGCCGTGATTCATGATACTTTATTACCACGGAATCCAATATGCCCACATAACTATTAGTGTCTTTAACCTTGTGGGCCGCATCAGCTCGGGTGTGTATTTAAATTAGTTTTGGCATGTCATTCAAGACCATGCAGACATGTCGGCATTTTCCATTCAGTGCTCTGAGCACTGTAATCTATTGCGTATGCAATATATATGTTTACCTGGCAGTTCGACTCTGCACTGTCCACCATATTTCGTCTGCCAGTTTCTTCTTAACTGTAAGTTAGTTAACATCTGTTCACTTTACCCTCATTCACTTGAAAAGTGCCACCACAAGAAGTCATGGGGCAGGCTGTTCTCCTGCACGTGTCCTACGTATACCTATGAAAAGTAATGCACCAAAATTCGTAAATATCAAACGTGATTATGAACCAGTATTCCGTGTATAACCCATAGATTTGGGAGCGCTGTGATCAAGAGACCAATGTGCTGACAGTAAAGAAGAAAACAGTTCACATAAGGACGCAGGTTAGGGTGGTGGATAAGTCACAAAAGAGAGGTCTTTCCCCAGGTGACCAGTGTTCAGAGCCACGCGCACTTCAAGTCATTTAAAGTACATCATCACCATTAGACATTGGCCATATCATCTTTTTCACAATAATACTGGTATAATTTGTAATGAATGAGAAATTCATATCATGATCCTCACGATATTTCAAATTGTTGACATATTGACATCATACTGTTACCCACGGCAACAACGGGCATGGCTGAAAGTCAAAGTATTATTGTCTCCGCGGTGGTTCCAAAAAGTGGAGCAGCTTCAGTAAAGTATTATTGTCTCCGCGGTGGTTCCAAAAAGTGGAGCAGCTTCAGTGGTGCGGAATAAACTGTGGCGTCATTAGACCTGGGCGTCCTGAATGTTTTATGAACAGCCCCGGACTTCTCAGACTCTTTTAGTGAGTTACCGCTCAGAGGGAACTCATTCAGCAGCTCCTCAGGCAGCAGCACAGCGTATCTCCCTCCTCTGAAAGAGAAGGAAATTGCCTGTTGATTTATATATATAGATCCCAGGGGACATTTGGGAGCTGTTTAAATGTTTAATTTGTGGTAGATGCTACTAGTTGAACTATTAACATTGCATAAAGAATCTGAATCTCACTCGAGTTACTGTTGTTGTTTATAAACTATTGCTTTTAGGGCCATATAGCCCACCCTATTTGGAACCATGTGCACTTTAAGTCATTATAAAGTACATAATCACCCTATTTCTTTCTCTGAACTTAACCTACCATAGTAACTTTACTTGTCTAAGCCTAACCATCGGAACTTAATGGAAGTTCATAACGTCATTTAGGGGGCTGTAATTTGTAGGATATCATATGAGCAATCGCCACTATCTTTACGTTAAGTACATTACTTAGGCATAACTGTTGTATGAGGATAAGTCACATGGAGTAGTGACTCTGGTAAGCCAAACAGGCAGGGAATCTGTTTGGAGTGCCTGCAAGTTTTAATAAAAATATTGATATTTGTCACCAGTGTGTCAACAAAGCATTGCAAGAGGAAGTTATACCATATATTCTCATATCCATATTCTATCCCACCCCTAAGATATAACATTTTCTATTTGTATTGTTGCCATTTCTTCATGACTTTTACATTCAGTGTTATTTATCATGTATTTCCAGGCTACTGAACCATACTGTGTCAGTTATAGCTTACCTGTTTATAAAATGTAAAAGGATTCTGGGAAGCAGTAACATTTTTTTTTTCTTTTTTAAATAAGCCCCCGAGCTCTCACTACAAATCGCCTTTGCTCTTCTGCTACTCACAGCAATTATTTTTCGGGGCAAATTACACTCTTAAGGAAGTTTTCTTCTCCAATGTCTTTTGTGAAACAGACAACAGCTAAAGTCAATGAAGTGTGTGTGGGGGTGGCACTGCTTTCTTTGAAGCAGCTGGTGCTCAAAAAAAAAAACACTGCACAAATGAATGAAAACACAGTGAATGCATATTTTAATTTGTGTGGTTGAAGTAAAAAAAAATAAAAAAATAAAAAAATCATATGATGCCTCCGCTGTAATAATAATAATATTCAGCTCACCATATGGCAGTCTGTTTTAACTAGACGCTTAATATGATGTGTGATGACCTGTAGCCAGCCAGCCATTAAGACATGCTGAGCATTAGGCACACACACACACACACAGTCATGCACATCAAACAAACACATCCACATTCACATCACAGTATCATATTATATGCAGTCAGTGCATACACAGACCTGCAAACACACATTACCTGGAACAGAAGACTTTGCTGTTAGGGCTGCGGTTGCAGAATATAAATTCTAATCATGGTGGTGCATGAATATATCAGCTGCTCTAGGGTTGAAGCCGCTTCCCCCACCACCTTTCTAACTGACTTGCCATTTCTTCATTTTATTTCAATCCTCCATCTCTCTGCATTCTTCACTTCCCTGCTACTCAGTCATAACACTCTGTCCCGCACCACATGCAGTGGAACACTGGTTATTCTCGGAAATGCTGCTTGCACGGCTACGTTAGCCAGAATAGTTTTCAGACTTTGTCTCGCAGAACTGCTGCTCACGGCGGCCCAGTCGAAACGCAGCAGATTGCATTGAGGACTTAATAATGACAGTTCTGAATCACTCCCCAAATAATCTGTCTCAATTCATAACACCCTTGAGATGAAGCTGCGGCTCAGTATTACTGGAGAGAAGCTGTCAGATCTGTCAAGAGCAATAGTGGAAGTGCTTACTCATCACTGGGTTTACACACTCTGCTCTTGAACACCCATCCCTGATCTCTCTATGGACTGGACATATACTACCCACTGCCCAGTGACTCCTTCTTGCTAAAATATGTACAATGTACGTTATGATGTCTTGCTGTATGTGGTATGTCTGTCACGTCGGCCAGAGGCACAGAGGAAAGGCTGCCTGCTCTAAATGTGCATCTGGCAATAACAGACAAAAAAAATCAGTCAATCATTCTCCTGCTTCATGTCTCTTGCAATCCAGACAGATGTACGCACACATACACATTTTTCCTCCAGCTGCTGTGACTCAGCAGAATACCAACCAATTAAATTTTAGGGGGGGCTGGGACCATGATTTTGATGGAAGGCACAATCCTGATGAAAAGAGATCCGAAATCAAAAGGGAATAATCCTGGCAAAGGAAATTCAAGGTACCTGCTGTAGGCTGAGCTAAAGATCTGTCTCTAATTGGATGGAGGTAATTATAGCTGTGTGACACAGGTCGCAGGCAAATTGGTTATTCCAGCATGAGAAGCAGGAGGTTTCCAATTATGTAACCATAAAAGCAGTGTTTTCCCCCATCCTTTGCCTCTTTCTTCCGCCCCTACATACAGGGGAAGGTGTATTTACAATCAGGCTTGATATACATAACTATAGACACTGTGTGATCTATGGATCAAACGGGAGAGGGAATACAGTAAAGACATTTGGGAGGTTTAAGGTTTTCCTGAATGGTGAGAAATCAATTTGGAAAAGCACTAACATCACAGATCAGAGTCTTGCTAAAGGGTGCTCCAGGTAAGATTTGGTCTATCAGAGATATAAACCTGGGAGAAGTGAGCTTCAGCCTGCCTACTAATGTTACCAAAGTGTTGGGGAGAGGCGGTGCGAGCTGTCGAGAGTCGTGCTTCAGCAATGATGGATTTTCTACACAACATTCTATATCCAAACAGCAGGCAGATTGCAGGTTGTGAAATTATAGCATCTCCGCCGTCAAACTGATTTTAAGTGTCACTCTTTAGCCTCAAGGAGGTGAGAGTGTGTAACATGTGGATATAAGAAAGGCATAAACAAGCAGTTTAGTGGACAACTTTCCAAAACAAGTTGATAACACTGATTTACTTGGACGAGTTCATTGTGTTCTGCAGCTCACAAAGTATACTTTGGCAATGCTCATTCTAGTGGATAACAATAAAAGAAGTATAATGATTGTAATTTGAGAGTTTAAACATCATGAATTAAAAATGGATGTTGCTCTGTCGAAAACAAAATTAACAAGAACTCTTGTAACCGCTGTATACATGACACCCCGGGGCTTTCTTCTGAAAAACTGTGGTCGCTGTCAAAAATATGTTTCTAATCTGTGAAGATGATCATTGTGCATGCAGACCCAGATCCAATTGGTCTCGCTCTCTTTTTGCAAAATACTGCTTTGGTCTTAGGGTACCCTGGTTGCTTAGAAACAATGACAATGGTGGCACATAGATATTTGAGGTGTACAATTCAAAGCAAACAAAAAAAAACAAAGGCACCTAATACATTATTAATAGCATACACTAATGCCAAACACCAAAAAACTTTGGGTCTATAAGCCATGCAGAGACTCTGATTGTCTGTTACTGAAGGGCAATGGGTGAAGAGTTCTTTAAGGAAAGATGTGTATGTGTATCTGTATCAGGTACAGCAAAAATAAATGTTGGTGGTTCCTATTAGCTGCCCTCTTTAACAGTCCTTGTCTTAGCTCATGCTAAGTGGGATTCTCTTTGTACAGTAGTTATCATACAGTGTTACGTCAATGACTTTGGTGACCTTTCATACAGGTACA
This sequence comes from Epinephelus moara, assembly GCF_006386435.1. NCBI lineage: Eukaryota > Metazoa > Chordata > Actinopteri > Perciformes > Serranidae > Epinephelus > Epinephelus moara. Next base: position 25,516,333 of record NC_065524.1, on the reverse strand, counting down.
TTGGAGGAGAAATGAAGGGCATAATTTCCTGTTGGTGATTAGAATAAGTGGACAGAGTGTCTTTCATTTGCATTATTTGTCATCAATGATGGAGCTGAACTCCCTTTGAGGATTAGAATGGGATATAGTGGGATGAATGCAGCATACGCACTTTACATGTACAATTGGATATATTGTCATACAAGAGGCTGCAATTATTGGTCTAAGCCATACATGTAAATAAGTCCAACCCACTTGTAGGAGCCTAAGAGCATTTTAAAGGTGTGGTCACACAAAACAAGAAGCAAATTTCTTGCACGGTGCCATTTCATAGAAAGTCAGTGCAAAGACGCTACAGACACAAATACAATACCTGTCTGTGTGAGTGTCCGAACTGTTTCAACTTTAGCAAAAAAGCCTGTCAGCACTAAAATTCTGCTGATATCACCAAGAATCAGAAATGGAGAACAAACCTATTGTCTCTGAGTCACAGTGCTCTGATTACCCACAAACAACATCAGTACTGTATGGAGACAGAACAAAAGGGAGAGGGCATGGAGAAAAGTGAGTGAAGCTATAAGATTACATGGTAAGTGCTGAAAATATGTATTGGCTACTTGCAAATACGCAAAGTAACACAGTAATGTCGTACAAATATCCAAGAAGCCCATGTAGTGGGCGGAAGGCATGGTGGGTGGATCAAACAAGTGCAGGACTTTCACCTAGGAGACCAGTGTTCGTATCCTGAAGTCCAGGTTGACTTTTTTAAATAACAATGTAGCCTAATATGCTAGTATGTGTACTACGCTATGCTTGTGAGGTATGTGACGTCATATGTGAGGCATGTCACATGATACGTTACATTACTGACAACAGTACTTATTTATTGCCACACCATGGCAATGAACAACGTAGTTTTGTTGCCCAAACCTACCCAGGTAGTTTTGAAATGGAATTGCGATCATTTTACGATGTTGAGGACGTGTTTAAAATGTCAGCTCGCTCTCATTTTAAAGTCATCAAATACTGCCGCTTTGTCAGTGATTTAAGCGTCAGACAAAGCTGCCAAAAGCTACATTGCATGGTGGTATGATAGGTTTGTGATGCAGCTGAACGGAATCTTTTTACGTGACAGTATGATACATGGACGGGGTCAGTTCATAATGCGGTTGGACCGCACAGGTCGCATTGGTATAGTACACCGCTGGACTGTGTAACAACATTATATACGGAGCTGGCAAGGCCTGATAGGGCAGGTGGGAGGGTTGGTGGATGGGTGTTCACTTCCCATATGAATGAAGAGCCAAACCATGATGTTTTTTTCCAAACCTAACCATATGCTTTTGTTGAGATCTCGGTGCTGGGTGCCGCATGCTTTTGCTGCCTAAACCTAACCACGTGCTTTTGTTGAGATCTCGGTGCTGGGTGCCGCATGCTTTTGCTGCCTAAACCTAACCATGTGCTTTTATTGATGACCCATCCTGGAACATCAACAGCAGAAGCTGAAGGATACCTAGAACTTAAAATGTAGACATGAAACTCCACTGACAAAGTGGTGACATCTGACGACTTGGGATGAGAACGTGTTGGTAGTATATGCTATTTCAGGGCCAGTCATATGAGTCATTTTAGAAGTCAGTGCAAATCAACCTATTCTGTTGTTTAGGTATTATAAAGCGCTGGGTTTTACCGGTGGGGTATTTCTTGACCGAGCAAAATGACTTCCTGTAATATCTGCTGGTTGCCTGGCAACCCCATGTGACGACAGACTGTTTGAAGCTAAGGTATGAGGACATGATCTACAGTTTTGTTTTAAAATCCACTTTTTGTTACCACTGCTGAGGCTAATTTTCGACTCACTTCATCCAAAGGTGACTTGTTCAACATCAGAGTAACTGAATTACTGCATCATTTCCATAAAGGCAACACAATGTGTAATCTTCCTTGTGGGAAGTGGGAGACAGATTTTCAACTGAAAACTTTGTTGAGGGTGGCAGTGATCAAAATCACAGCGGGAACAAGGGGGGGATGGGATGGGGTTTTTGCAGGAGCAGGCGGTAATAGTCCAAAATCCTGCAGGAGCAGGTGGGTGTGGGATTAAACGAAAACAGTCCTGCTTAAACCTCCATCTCCTCTTCTTACTTTATGACAAAAATGAGCGTGTGCACAGAATCCTGATCAGTATGCCCAGGTCTTTGTATGCCGGGTGCCACAGTGATCGGTATGCTGCTCCTCTTTCCAGCCATTCAGCGAGCACAGATACACACACATATACATGCATCATTCCCCACCACTCTGATCAGCTGTCAACGCACATTGTGCTTTTTTGGAGAGAATCTCTCATTTATTCAGCAGATGTGGGGACGGGAGCTGCTGGAAGTCCCTCGTTGCTGCATTCACACGTGACCCATTAGGCCAGCCTAGAAATACTGCAGCTGCTCTAATTGCCTCTTGCTGTGCTGTCCTGTTTGTAGACTTTCATCTATACCTCCACTCACTCTTATGGAAGTAAATACTGCCAGAATATGTTTCATAGAAAGGATGATAATGAATGCTGATCATCTTAAACTAATAATCATTATGTAGCTGAGGCATGGATGCCCATCCTCTCATCTTATTTTTAGTTTTTTACTTTAAAGTCTAGCCTATTCATCCCTTTGGTTCAGATTCACAGAAAACACATTTAAAAGCCCTTAATTACAGGCTCTGTGGCATGAAACAGAAAATGACAGTCCTGTACAGTGTAATGTTACGTATCATCCCACCAGTTGTAGTGCATGGCAATTACACACATTCAGATAATAATGAGCAACTAACAATACACAGCCTTTTATATCTGTAGCATGTTGTGCTCTGTAAGTGTCAAGAGTCCATCGTGAGGATAGCACACAACGAAAAAATAAAATAAAATAAAAAAAAGAGCATGTCTGCCAGAAATGCTCGACTGAATCATGCAAAAATACAAATGCAGCAGAGGCTATTTTAGCTTTTAATAGGCTCCCCAGTCGGAAACAAAGAGTATCGCTTTTCAGCTACACTTCTACTTGCTTCCCTCATGGCTGCATTGATGCAAATGAAAGGCAGGCTTTTCATTTTGTCTGTGTTGAGTAATAGCCCACTGAGTGTGCCCTCCTAATTGTTCCTGTCAGGCTTGTAAATCATGGAAGTCTCCCCTCCTCTCCATCACACGCAGCCTCTTCTTGCATAATCCTATTAGCTGCAACACTATCAAATAGAGGGGAGCAATATTGCTGACAGGGGTTTGAACTTTTTTTTTTTTTTTTCATATTGTAAATATTTCTCAGTGGGGGTTAACGCCGGGAACATTTCTACCAATTTTTCTTAAAAATATCTTAACATGGAACTTCAAGTTCACAACACAGCTTCCTTAATTCAAACAGCGTCCAAATATGCCGAGTACAAGTGATTGAAACATAAATGTAATATTTCACAAGTATGATAGTGGTTATATTTGTTCATATCACTTTATTTTATTGTTAGTCTTTGTCCTTGAATAGGCAACAAAATACTTCCCTAAAGCTTTGAGACACAGAAACACAAATTTGCCTTAACGTGGTGTTACATATTTGCTGTGGATGATTCAGCAGGTTTATTTTAGAAGTTCAAATTAGAAATCTTATCCCGGCCTTGGTCGTGATGAGATTTGTCAGCAGAGGATAATCATTAAGAACCAAACATCTCTTTTACAGTGTGCTGCTATATCTGCTAAGTTGAAAAAAGGGCGAAAGTCAAGCAGGACTTCATCACTCCTCTCTGAAATCACGACTCCCTCTGACTGCCTGTGAGAACAGTCCCACCCACTATAGTCAGCCTCTATATGAGGGGCTTTCTGCAGACTCACTGATGGCAGAGAAAGCAGGACCAGTGATTCCTATGCAATTCAAAACTGGATGTGATAAGAACATCTAAATAGCAGACTATACAGGCGTGAAACCAGTGATGATCCAAGAGTTTGGAGGGACTCAGGCAAAGTTGTATGGGTGACATTTACAGGTAGCTTGCGAACTGTCCTTACGAACATTATCAGCCCCCCAGGAAGTGCACCGGGACTTTAAAGCAACTTCCGAGTCCGTCACGTGATGCCATTTGGCCCCAAAAGTCTTTTTTTCTCATAGACTTAGATTTCACAGCCCCCACTAAATGACACATTTCACTATCAGGATTTGATCCATTCCTTAAGTAATGTTTAACATTAGGAACATTAGAAAAGTCTAGAAATGCTGCACGATTAAATCATTTTATCACAATTCATGTTAGCAAAGCACTAAACCAGAAGTAGGCAGCTTGGCCGGCAGAAGTCTCTCGTGCACCCGCTCTATGGCTCAAATGATGCGGAAGCAGTGTCAATCAGTGGGGTTATTCTATACTGTGCAGCTGCAACTTTCATATGAATGAACAAGGTGCCGCCTCCAACGCTGTATCCAGTTCTCTTATACATCCATGGGTATTAAAGGGATAGTGCACCCAAAAATGAAAATTCAGCCATTATCTACTCACCCTCATGCTGAGGGCGGCTCTGGTGAAGTTTTAGAGTCCTCACATCACTTGTGGAGATCCGAGGGGGGAGTGGGTAGCAGCACAACTCCACCTAATGCAGGCTGATGGCTAACCCCAGATTAAAACATCCAAAAACATAATTGAAACCACAAAATATCTCCATACTGCTTGTCTGTAGTGATCCAAGTGTCCTGAAGCCCCGACATGAAAAGTTGTTTGGAAAAACGTCGTAAGGGCCTCCACCAGGCAGCTCTCGATAACACAAGCATTTACAAAGGCTACACAATATGAAAAGATTCAAGAAAATGGAAAGAAATAACTGACTCCGTTTCTCACTACATCACGAATGATATGGCTCCCATTGCTAAAGTGGAGCACAGTGGGTTTAAACACCTTGTTAAAACCCTCAACAGAAGACACACTGTGCCACTGCAATTTTTTCTTCTTTTTTTTTTTACCAGACTGTGGCGCCAAACATGTACAAGTTATTTTCTACTTTTGACATGGCAATATTTAAAATTTCTTTTGTTTGCAAGAGATGCAAGTTATTCATTTTATACTGTTTTAGCGAACTTGATTTTTACTTTTTATCGAAAATGTGACTTTTTGAATAGATGCGAGTTACTTTCTAATTTTGACATGGCAATATTTAAAATAATTTATTTTGTTTGCAAGAAGTTATTCATTTTCTGCTTTTTTAGGGAACTTACTTTTTTAAATTGAAACTAAAATGTGACCTTTTTCATATGACATTTTCATTTCAAGAGATGTGTGCTTTGATTTCAATCACAAAATATTCAATAAATAATCATAAATAGTTCATCTGTGTGTGTTTCCCTCAATTATTTTAAAATCACAAAGATAAGATGTGCACTCTTTCATTATAAAAAATATCCCAGCTTTAATAGTTGAGCATATTATAGTACAAACCTTAGTCTCAGTATACTATGAGAGCAAAAACCAAAAACAAGATAATCATTCCTTAAATCTGAATCTGAATATTCTACCCATTAATATGTTTATATAAGTGTATAATCGCTATAAAATAAAATTTGTTTGGTTTTCGTAGCCTTATAATTATGCTTTTATATATATATATATATATATATATATATATATAGCAAGGGCCTTGCTTTAGAGAGGTC
>NC_065524.1:25381526-25510384 GCF_006386435.1 Epinephelus moara | reverse complement strand
GCTCTGTTTACAGGCTACGCTGTCAGTCAGTGTGCGGGCTGGAGATTGGTGGAGCAGAGAGGGTAGGGGGTACCTGCTAGGTATTGTAAACGAGTATGTGTGTATGGAGTGTGTGTGTTACACTAGAAGAGTCAGAGTTTGGGACGGAGTCTTTTACCCCCTGGAGTGTTACCGGAGTTTTTGGAGTGCTCAAATAAACTGGCCTTTTTCCCGAATGCTCGTCTGGTCTCCTGCTCGTGAGTGATTCATTACAATATCGTAATATGGTTTAGATTTCTAAATAAACATTCACCTCGTTGCTAGATAGACCTACTCCTGAAAAACTCGTGTCTGCGCAAGCCGTTTTGTCCCTACGAGGCCACCGTCATTTACCCGACGGGAGGGGTGAGCGAGTGAGCCTTGCAATCTAGAATTTGACCACTGATGTCACTGTTTTCAACGGTTTTCAACCCATTTTACACAGTGGCCCTTTAATAAAAAATAGAGGTAAACTGTTCAATTAATGGTGATATTGATTTGAGGTCGTATCGGCCAGCCCTACCACAAAGGGGCCTCACTTAGGGTTTTTAGGGGCGGTGTGTAGAGCCTTTATGGGAGATATAAGGGGGTTTATAGTTGTCATTGAAAAATGTGCCAATGAGGAGCTTTTTTCACAAAATTTTTCAGGAGGACCCAAAACATTTGCCAGCTTTGCCTCTCCTGATGGTGCTCCCCTGCTTGCACCTTAAGGTGGGGTCTAATACTGTCATGACCCACCGCTGGCTCCAGATGTTTGCTATTCTCTTGACCTATATCAAGTTAAGCTGATCCAATCCCATCCTGATCAGTGGCCAGGAAATTAAGTTAGGCTGTGGGCTGCCCCAGACAGTTTGTGGCAGGTCAGTTTTTCTCCTGTTAAGAGCTCCAAACACTTAAGCTATTAACCTTTTTTTGTTTGGACAACCAGGATGGATTACCCCATCTGCCAGTCTTCTCATTACAGCTTCCCCTTTCAATGTGTCCTTTTTTTAAGTTGCGGCAAGATTGAGCCTACTTTTTATCGTTATATGCGGAACGGGAGACAGACTTAAAAATCCCCTCAAGCCATCTCCCGGAGACAGGCATGTGCTTGGACAGCCAAAGAGAGCCAAATGACTCCATTTCGAGTCTATTTGAGCCAATTGTGGAAAAAGCTATTGGATGCCGGCGCTGATGTTGTTGCAGTGGGTTGGTGTTTTAGCTGCCGGGCTAATACTCATCACTAACTGCACAGTTACAGGAAAACACACACCAACCAAGACTTGCAGTGTGTCAACGGTGCATTCAAATACTGGTTGTTGTAACATTGGTTGTTCTCCCAGAATTCAATATATCTGAAATACTTAAATGTTTTACAACATAACTAAATTGACAAAGTTAAATAATAGGAACAGTAGTAGCATTAACACTGGAGCTCTGGGGTCCCTCAAGAGCAAAGGAGGTATGGGACTCCTTTAATAACCTACCCTGAGAGGTATTTACATAATTTTTGTGACATGGATTAACACTAATAGTATTTCTCACAGTCACAAAGGCCCTGAGTAACACGCCACTTTTCTTAGAAGACGGAACAAAGACGTGTTTCTTTGAAATGAAAATCAAAACAGGAAAAAAGCTACTTACCTCGCTATTAGAGCTAATTACTTTGCCCTACATTCTAAAAAGGGCAATACAGTCCATACCATGATTACATCGCATGGCAGAGAAATGTGCATACATTAGGATTTGACAGATACTCCATGTTATAACCTCTTTAATCCTGCAGCACATGCAGTGCAGTGTGAGCTGCAGTAATCATGATAGATGTTTTCCCGAGTTTTCATTTTTCAAAAGCAAGAAAATCAATGTACATACACTTATTACTACCACTTTGTACTACTTTCTCATTACTTTATAAAATCGTTCTGTTTATGTATAACTGGTTGTGACCTTTCAAGGTAACGCCACATATTTATCAATCTTTCACACAAAAGTTTAGAATCAAATTCATCACAAAAAAGTTAAGATGATCTCCTTTATAATCTGCCCTCCACACAAACACAGGGAAGGTTGTACTGCTGAGCTCACGGCGTTAAAGAGTCCTTTATAATATCCGAGAGTACTTTATTCTGACAGACATTAATCATACATCTTAGTCTTTGATATTAGAGAAAGGCACAACCGTTTCCTTTAGGGCAACCTATTCTCTGTTCCATTATCATGTACATTAGGACAGAGGTAAATTAATCTTTTATGTATGGTGAATTCTATTACTCTACAATGTCATGTTATAATGTCTCTCTAAAGTTTCTTTCAGGTGAGCAGTGAGCTGAGATATTGGAGACATGCAAGCTGGTCTTTGTGAGCATGTCGCATGTTTGACAAAATTATGATTTGATAAAAGCAGCTCTGTTCACTTTGCGTTTACTCCCAGCTGTCCTGGTTTACGTGACTCGTGTTCTGTGTAATGTCGTTATACTGGCCAGTGAGTCCTGTGAGTCTGCTGATGGACTGATTGTTGGTCTGTGGTTTGATGCTTTGTCTACTGTATGTAAGGAAGCAGATGGTGTATAGTGGTATGATTACGGCCTCTCAAATATGTTTCTTGGCATCAGAATGCTAATGCAGAATTGATGATTGCCATATTGTTTTTGACTGGACTCAAGGGTACTTACAAGGACAATGAATCTATAGGGACTGAATCAAAATGCATGCACGTGGACAATGATGGATGTGTGTGTGAGTGTGTGTGTGTGCAAGAGAGAGAAACAAGACTCCTTAATATGAACTGAGAACAGCTATGTAAAAAGCATTACCCTCCTGAATACGTTAACAGTCATAATAGTAAGTCTATACATGCGATCTGCAACACAGTGGAAAAAGCCATTAATTCACCAATGCAACAGTGCTTATGAATACTGAATGACGCCATTGTTTTGTGAGAGTGCACTCAGGCAATACCAGACACATCATGCTATACTTGTACAACAATAAAACTAATAAATTGCTCAATGGGGATTTTTGTCTGACTTAATTTGCCTTCCCGTGATGACTTTGAGTCTTCAGCTATAGAGATTAATTAAACAGTGTGTGAAAAAAAGAACTCCATTGGTCTGATTCTCAATTACTCTGTAGGCTAATGAAGTGAACTGTATGGATAGCACAGGGTTAATTGTGTTTGTGCCTATCAAATTGTTCAGCACATTGTTAAAGTCACTAATGAAATTCAAGTCTATTATTCTTTACTGCAGTCTCCTTTCAGTGTCTCTTATTTTGCAATTAGGGTGGAAAATATGTACTGGGTTTGGGAAAATGTAGCATTATCTGTTATGTGACATGAACGTATGTACACACACACACACACACACACACACACACACACACACAAAAGGTGACATGTTCTGAATGTGTGACTTAAGAGTCCGATTCACAATGGACAAATACAAAGGATCAAAAGTGATGCAGCAGAACCTGATATATCATGTTTTTCATTCCACACTTTCTTCTTCCTTGTCAAGACCTGGTGCCTACATTACCCACAGTGCAACTCAACACCCAAAACTTCAGTCAGGTATGTGTTATGCTAGTGGTGGCTAATGTAGCCTCAAGTTGCTAGTCTCAAGCAGAGAAGAGATGCACGCTACAGAGAAGACTTCTCATTTGTACAAGCAGCTTATTACGGCTTATTATTTACGTTTGGTGTGGGCTGCGACCTCTGGTGGCTGTAGTAGTTATGACAGAAGCAAAGGTGGTGATGTGGTATAACAAGCGACAAAGTCCATGTAGGGAGGTTATTGGGGTGGATGAATAGGTCAAAAAACACAGGACTTTGGCTCAGGAGATTGCTCTTTGTGTCCTGTGTGAAACCAATAGTGAAAGGTTTTTGTATTTTTTTTAAGCTATATGTGCGCTTAACATCATGTTATGTACCTTATGTGATGTAACGTTACGTAACGTAAAGTTAAGTACGTAATGTGCCAACACCCAACCATGACTCTTTTTCAAAACGTAACCAGTAGGGGTACTAATTAAGGAAATGCTTCTGAAGTTTTTTTTTTTTTTTTTTTAATTCTTTATATACTTTATTAATCCCCCAGAGGTGAAATTCAATTTTTTCACTCCATTGTCATTAACACACATGTCTGAAATACAGACACATGCACAAACAGGACCTATACATGCACAAAATGGAGAGATGTTAGAGTGTGGGGGCTGCCTTGGACAGGCGCCCCGAGCAGTTGGGGGTTCGGTGCCTTGCTCAAGGGCAACCCTAACCCTAACCCTGCCCAGGAGGTGAACTGGCACCTCTTCAACCACCAGTCCATGCTCCATATTTGGTCCAGACGGGGACTTGAACAGGGGACCCTCCGGTTCCAAACCAAAGTCCTTATGGACTGAGCTATTGCCGTTGTATGAGAGGGTAGGAACGAACAACATATGTGAAGAAGAAGATGATATACTTTATTAATCCCCCCAGGGGAAATTCAACTTTGTCACTGTTGTCACACACACACAGGCCCAAAATACACACGTGCACAAACAGGACCTATACAGGCATCAAATGGAGAGATGTCAGAGTGCAGGGGCTTCTAATGGACAGGCAGGTTCGCTCCCTTGCTCGGGGGTGCCTCGCTGGTGCCCAAGGGGTGGGCTAGCGCCTCTCCAGCTGCCAGTCCACACTACATACTTGGTCCATACGGGGACTTGAGCCAGTGACCCTCTGGTTCCCAACCCAGGTACCTATGGACTGAACAATTGCCGCCCCATGGTCGTGGTCTTATCGGTTGGAGGACTTGCTGCTACACAGATCTAGTAAGCTCACTTCTTTCAAATTGTGTCTTCACACTTGGCGAGCATTTCGTGCAGCGAGACTACACAAAGTCAATGCAAAGATGCAAATTCGTGTTGGGCAACACAAATGACGATTCACGTATTCGCACAAGTTGAAATTAATAATAATAACAAAGACTGTTGTCTTGATTTAGGGTTGTTCGATGGTTCCTCTGTATTAACCAGGTTCACATAATTTGATTCCAGCTATCAGTTGTATTTAACTACAAACGAAGTTAGCTGTTCTCTGCCTTCCCCTGTTAGTTAGCACAACCGTTAGCACAGCTGTAAATGGCGAATATTCCCCAGTCATGGAATACCTCAAAAAACAGTCCACCAGTACACAGCAAAAATCCACATTCTCAGATATTTTTCAAATTTGTAGTCTTCAGAATGATGTCACTTGAGGCAATTTATCAGATTTTATGCAGGTTCTGAAGCCAAAAACGACTTTATGATAAAACGACAATATGCAGAAGTAACGTTAGTCTTCTCCTCACACTTTGATGGGTAAATTCAGTGAAGTTCTCCTTTAAGGTGAAGAGCACAGAAAATGAATTTGTTTGTTTAATCCATAATAATCATCTAGTTATCATCAGAGATAAGATTTGTGTTTTTGTGACAATTTAATTAGGTAACTGACTGCAGCTGCAAAAGAAAAAAAATATCATAGTTTAATCTGTCGTGATCTTTTGTGGCTTTTTGTTTTGGTACATCCCCACAGGTGTTTTCACTTTTAGCTGATTAGACCCCCTTGCAGGACTTTGTGGGTGTGCCGACTCTGCTTAAAGGTTCCCTGTGGAGTTTTAGACCTTGAGTAGCGTTATGGAGCTGTATTTCTACAAGGAAAGAAATACATTTTGTTACACCTCAAGGACACACACAATGTGTTTTGTGCAAATTGTGCATGCTGGCTCACTGTCACACTGACATGACTTACTGGGACAATTTAAAGAACAAACCGTTGTTTATTTTATCAGTGACACCTGTGCTTTTTTGACTACAAGTCAAAATGTCTGCACTTCCAAACATACTGCTATCCATATTATAACCTGGGCAGTTATAACCAACCAGAATCATTGGAAACACCTGTTTGGTTTTGCAGGACCTGTAGAGCCTGACACAAAGTTCATGCTAAAGCTGCAATTTAGCATAAAACCAACAATTTACCATAAGTAATGAAGTCAGATGGTGTGTCCATTGGCAGTTAAACGGGTGCAACCCCTGACAAATGTTGCAATAATATGGTGAATGCAGTGTTTTCCCTCATTACAAATCATTTTCAGGATCACAGGGATTCGAGACAAAATAGGTGGTTCACCACAGACAGCTAACACAGACATTAGTTTGGGATTAAGACTCAGATCTTGTCTGGGTATGAAAAATAAGTGGGTAATAAGAAATCTGAAGACATAACTCTTTTCTATGACTGTAATCTGCTAAAAGTCAGGCTTTAATCTGTCTTTCACAGTCGGGTAGTATATTACAAGTCTTTGAGGTTGTTTGAGGATTTACTTTGTAATGAGAGTGAGAAATATGAGCGTATAGCAGAGGGCTGTGGTTTAACACTGACTGTGGGTGAAGAGTGAAGGGTGGCTCAGCCAGGCAGCAGGCACAGCTGCAGGTTATCAGGTTGATTAGCAGCCTGATAAATAGCAGCCTGATAAATAGGCTCTCTCTTGGCCGGGACTGCAGGCGCACTCACACAACTACTGGCAAGAAAGACAAAATGAAGCTGAGCCCTGAATTTCATGTTGTTCTGATTGTGCTTAAATGTGTGTGCATGCTATCCAACTCCTGCTTACATGTAACTACCCTGAGCCCAGAGATCAATATATGTTCGCTCTATTACAGTGTTGTTATAAGCAGCATATGCCATAACACACATACACACATAACGTGTCAAGTTTGTAAAAAAAAACACCTTATTTTTAAGTACTGTAAATTTTTGAAGTGCAGTTTCCTGCTGTAGAGTGAGTGACTAACCAACAGCTACTTGACAGAGACAGCAAACTAGCTCAACGACATAGCCAAACGCAGGTATGGCTGAATCCAAATTTCCGAACTGTACCGCACTTGCAGACTCGCGGACTTTGCGGGCACGTTCCCGGAGTTGTGGTAGTGCTTAGGGCTATCCAAATCCACAATTCATCCTGTGCACATGGGGCCTCAAGCGGACTTTCTGCAGGCTTCCAGAGAGTCCGCTTGGGGTGCAGACTTCAGCAGACTTCGCATATTTAATAAAAATGAATGAATGTGTAAAATAGTTATTGATAGTTAGGTCTTTTAAAATGTTACTTGAATTGTGTTGGCCAAAAATTATATTTGACCATACCATGATACAGAGATATGTATAATATGTGCAGTGTAATAGGCTAAGAAAATTGTCCCAAGAACACCAAATAAGGTTTTCTAATGTCAGTAATGCCCAATTAATGAGTTATAGTCCTGTTCTCATTTACAAACATTTCTGTGAATGTGTGTAGCCTGTATGTTATATAGAGATAGAGATATTAATAGCCTACAATTTTGTTCAGTCACAAGAAAAGACTATACATGGGATTTCTATCTTTTTATCAGCAGGGACAGATGAGCAGGCACTATTCATCAACTTATGGCATATATGACAGCAGCGATAATTAAACGTTTCCACTGCAACAAGTAAAACAGTCTTGAGAGCTGTCCATCAGCCGCTAGCAGTCTATCCCCTCACAGACTTTACGTGATGACAATAAATACATCACACTATGTGCAACTGAGGTCAGTGAGGGCTGATTCCGCAAGTCCAGAGGGTGGACATTTGGATTCAGCCTATGACGCTGCACAGATTAAACTGTGGGACCTTGAACTAATGACTGAGGAGAAATCTGGACCCTGTAACTGGACCAGTTGGGAACCACCGGTCTATAGAAATGACTCCAAGGCAGGCCAGCCGTTAGGAAATATGGACAGGGTGAGAACATTTTCAAAAGTGGGCCCCTCTTCCACATCCAAGGGAGGGGGTCCCCTTTATACTCCCTAAGAATATAATCCAACTTACCATCTTTAAATCAAAACATTGATTGAGGAAATGAATGCAAGGTATTAAATCACAAGATCAAATCAGGAGTGAAGAAATTTAATTTTTTCCTTCATTTATTCATTCAATCTTGAGGCTACTTTTATCAAATATTGGTCAAATTGTGTGCTGGACTGAAATAGTGAAAATAAGTTATGGCTGTCTCCTCTCAGTTTTCTAGTCATACTCACTTTATGCAGTTTCAAGACTGTTCAGGGACCCCAGTATGCAGAAATATTTAAATACACCATTTTGAAAATGGCAAAATTCCTTTTACCCTCGCCAAAATTAAGCGTAAATTTGGGGCATTATCTAGCCCCCTTTCCGACAAGGTAGCATAACATGGTTGGTACCGATGGATGCCTTAGGTCCTCTAGTTTAATATGATACCTGTGTCTTCACTGTAGCTTTAAAGCTCAGCCCACTACAGCAGGTTTTATTTGCTACAAATGACTCTACCTCACATCTCACCTTCAGCTCTGCCTGTCATACCTGCTGCTTCTTCACATTTGGTCATCGCCTCTCTGCTCCTTTCACTGTCTTGTTCTTTTCGTACCCTAAATTTTCCTTGAAATGTGTTCATGGTCAACCATAGACCTTTTCATGGGCCCCCCACTGGCCTTGGGCCGGAGTCTGTACCCTCTGACCGTCCCTGATGGCGGGCCTGCTCCAAGATAACGAAGTTTTACACTTGGCTGAGGTGGATAAGTTGGTGTATCAATCAAAACAAAATGGGACAATGTGCAACGGAGACAGACTTAGCCTTATATTCATGACATACACGAGGCACGTGACTTTAATGTGCATTCAAGCTTTTGCTCCACTAATGAGATGAAAAATGGCAGCACACAAAAACATCTTGTGTGGATCGATGAGGACACAGTAATGAGCTTCATATTACTACATGAAACAAACAGAAATGCCAGATGTCTTCTATCATTTGAAGGTGCACTGGTGCTTTTTAATTACATGTTGTTCAGCCCCCGTCTTCTGCAGTGGTTTAATGGCACTGGACTGCAGAATAAGCAGCAATAAATTGTTAATATTGATGTGCACAACCCCTAATACATGCATGCAACAGTTGTAGGTGAAATTGAGCATTAAATCACATTTTCTTCTGCAGAAATTCTGTGAAAATTTACACATTTGGATGTAAACTTGATTACAGACAAACAGTGAATAAAACCTCGGTCAAGAAGTGAGAATATCTGTATTTGTCTTCACTGTTTCAATGATGCATGTACCATCTTTCTTTTTTGAAAGCTGTGTACAGCTTTACAGCAAAGAGACTGTATTTCTAACAGCACAGATTCCTCAGTGGCTAGTTTTAAAACACCACCACCCTGGCAGCCCTTTGACTCTGCATCTGCCATGCTGGTCAGTGGTCTATAACTTCAGAGTTGGCCTGAAGCCGAAGTCACAATCTCAAGAAAAACCATACAAAATCTAGTGTGACATTGAATCTGTAACACTAGATAAAGGTTATCTCGCTGAAGTGAGGGCTTCTGCACTTCACTCGTGGATTTGTAGGTGTTAGCTATGCGAATTAATTTAGACATTGTGACCTTTGTCTTTGAGGTTCTGCTGTTGACTGTGATAGCCCAGGGTGTTGGATCCTGTCAAATGTCATGGAGGAATCTACAGTTCATATGAACTTAGACTCCAAAAGCACATGCTCTTTTTCTTTCTCAGCTTCTGACAGAATATGCAGTGCTAGCTCAGATGCACAATCTGTTGTGGTTGTGCTGAGAATAAACATTAGTCAGTGTGCAGCAATTATCTCAAATTTTATGCCTAGTTAGAATTATAATTCGAGAGCTACTGAAGATCTGGTTGAGAGAAAAAAATGAAGGATTTGGGTGCCTTTAATGCCCTCCTGATAACAGCATGCAGATAAAGGAAAATCAAATGTATACTCCAACACAATTCAACAAAGTTCACAATAAGATAACTCCTCCATCCAAAATACAAAAATACAAAATCAGCAATGCAGTGCTTCAAAACCCTCAGAAGAATCAAATTCACAGGACGTAGTCTTTGGAATTGGTGATCTGGCCTTGACTTGATCTCCAGTCTTTTGCTCAATATTTATGGTCCTCACTTATTTCCTTGCTCACTGACTTCCTTCTTCACTTCAGATGAATGAGGTTCAACCATAGGAGCTGAATTCTTTTTCCCCTGCAATGAAGGCTGCCCAGCCACTTCTGAACTACTCTGTTGTTTTCTGTTCTCCCCACCCCAAAGAATTCTCATCCTTTCTTCCCCAGACAATACCACCATAGACCTGTGATCATTGAGTTGTTTGTAAAGAGAATGGTTACAATCGGCATTCATTCCCGGGACAACAGTCAAAGATATCAGTTCCAGCTCTGATTGGCGTTGATGCTAATTTTACCCCCTTTTCCGTTGCAATATGATGGGCTGCACGAATTACCATCTGTCTCAGTCCAAGCTAGGCCTGCCGCGATATGCGATAAGTCGGTTAATTGCATGGTAAATTAAAATGGAGACAGTAACTTTTCCGGCCGTGATTAATTGCCATATTCATGCGTGTTTGTTTTCCTTGTCGTTCAATGCCGTGCATCGTCTGGCAGCCAGGTGAGTTGGTTCATTAGCATAATGAACGGAGGGAAAGCTCTCGTCATCGAGTGTCTTTGTCTCTGTGGAGGAGGCGGAGCTATGGGCCACACACACACAGTGCTATCTTCGTGAGGGGGAGACGAGGCGGAAAAAAAAAAAGAATTGAGTGCAAGAAAAAGACATGAAACTTGTTCCTAAACCAGATGCCACGGCCCCTGTGTGGGAGTATTTTGGATTTAAACCAAATGACAGAGGTGAGCCCAGTAATTTGGACGAGCCAGTATGCCGGGTTTGTTCTAAAATCATCTCAACAAAAAGAGCGAATATGACCAACTTAACTGCACACCTGAGAGTGAGAGACTGAGACTCTATTTTTTCGTATTTATTTTGATATTTTTACGTGCTATTTCGGATATTTAAATTTTCTTTTTTGCATTCCTAAATATTCTTGTTAAATAAATGTTTATTTCTCTTTAAAAGGGTGTACTTGCATCATTATGCCTTTATTGTCATTATATAAGTTTAAAAAATGTTCTAAAAACAGCAAAATTACAACAATTAAAAAAATGGTCTTAAAAGCACAAAATTATTGCTTATCGCAGTAATTTCTGACGCAATTAATCGCCCAGCAAAATTTGTTATCGTGACAGGCCTAGTCCAAGTAGTGCTCAAGAATTGTTCAAAATTTAGTCTACAACATGTTTACGTGAGAGACTGAATAAAAGAGATGTAAAAAAGAAGATACCACTGTAACATTTTCGCTGGTCTCCATGCTGCTTTCTACTGCTTACTAACCCCGTTTCCTGGCCCATCCTTGATGTTGAACTTGACACACAAGAAAAAATAAACATAACAAAACAAAAGAGTGACTCATCTACTGCAGAATCGTGCACACAGCGGGTACTCTACTGGCAATGGGAAAGAGTCCCATATTTAAAAATATCTGCATACACATGCTAATTTGGGTAAAACAAGGGTATGAGGTTGCTTTTCATTATGCCAACATGTCTTGTCGCTCGTGTCTTAATTCCTCCCAGCAAGGATGTGAGAAAGCATTGCGAGAAAGAGACACAAGGATGTAAGTGCTTGGTGCCATGGCTTCATATTGAGCGATATCAGCTACTTATGACATGCTGTGCCACATGTCAAGGTGCGGCATTACACATCACTTGATAAAAGACTTCTGTGTAGCATACACTTGTGTCTCCTTGCTGTAAGCTCCTCCAGAAGCCTTTCCACTCCTCACTCTTCATCTCCTTGAGGTACATTTAAGGGATTGGAAGAACCTCCATGATGCCAGAAGGGAAATAATACGCATAATTTAACATAATGAAAAGCACCCTGGATAGCAAATTCAAATAAAGCATGGATGACATCGATACAGTGCATTGAAGGTTTTACTTCACTAGGGTTTTTCAGTTTTAAACCATCTAATTCTTGATCTACAGCCTTCCCTTGACATTTTTGGCAGTGTCGCAGGTGTTTTCTAGTTTCAGACAATGGACTTAGATCGAGTTTACCTTGTATTAATTGGTTATCTTACACAAGGATATGCGTGGTTGCATCCCAAGAGCACTGACAGTCAGAACGATGACTTCCTCTGTTGGATAGACCAAAGGAAGAGCATTTACCTTTCAGTCTGTGACACATTTCCTGTGACATAGGGGTTCCAAGAACATGGAGGTGTAAATGTGCATGCTCATGAAAGATTGACACTTTACTCATAACACTTCAGAAATTGTGGCAGCTGAGTGTTTCACTTCAGAAGTACCAATGTTTTTACACACTCTGCTGGCATAACAATAAGAGATCAGATGTGTCCCTTTATCTTTGTAGTTCAAGGCTGGCTTTTTTGTCAAATGCAGACAGGCAGTAAATTGAACTTTCAAAGAACTGTAGAGAGGAAAGAGAAAAGACGGAAGACAGCAGGATGAGTAAGTATAGAAAATCTGCTTTAGTTTATTTTACTATATCACTGTTTGTCATTGATGCAGATGTTTCAAAAAGAAGGACAAAAGAAGCTTCTGGTTGAGTAGATGGGCAGACACCAGTTAAATATCTTAATTTGAAAGTTGGCCTCAATGTTTTTTAGGTTGGTTGTTACATTTCACCAAGCTCGTCTCTTTCTTGCGCTTTTCAGTGAATAATCAAGCAAGAAAATGACAAACATTTAGAAAAGACAACTCCGCGTTCCAGTATTGTGATGAAGCTGCAGAAGGAACACACATTCAATGTAGCGTGTCACAAGCTCTGATTGAGTTCTGCATCATAATTTCAGTTTTGCATAGCTGTGTGGCATGGAGATCCTGTTTTGATTTTAAAATGACACTCCCTAAAGATGCCACAGAGATCTAGACAGTTTTTTCATTCAGAGTCCTGTGCATGACCTTTCATGGGGAAAAAAAGGCACTAACTGTAGACAAGCGAAACAGCCGTTGGCCTGAGTTTTAAAATGTTGTGTTTACTGTTGCACTTCACTGCTGTTTGGTATCTCTTAGAACTTGAGCACTTTTATCATCTGAAGCAACTACAGACATTTTATTTTCACAGACCGGATAAGAGAAGAAGGCGAGCGTCCTATGATTTTATGGTGAGGGTCTTTTCAGTTGCCGAATCGTTCACAGTACACCACTCGGCAATTTCACACTACACAACTCTGGGGTTGTGATAATCTGTGTTTTGAAATGTCCAACGGAATATTTGTCCCCCCTCCACCAGCTTTGCTCCCAAATCCGAGCTCCACTGGTAGCTCGTTAAATGAAAAGTTTTGAACATGCATTGCAAAAGAAATGTGCATTGCATTTCTTTACTGTCACAGTTGATGCTACACAGCCTCAGTTTCATGAGTTGATGTAAGGTCATCTTTGTTTTTCCCTTCGTCAGCTAGAACCAACTTCAGCTATCACATTCATCTTCTGACGCTTTAACTAGCTGACTAACCATTCTCAACATTTAAATAGTAAGTTTTTGTTGCACTGTTCCATTCTTTTGTGACTACTTTTTGCTGTTGATGTTGCAGCTTTGGATATCCAGTCAAAGAGATCAATTGCACAACAGTCTGATCCCCCTCTTAAGCCAGGCACGCTCTCCCTGAGTCCAACAAAAGCAAAGCTTACCAGAAAGCAACACTGCAGCTCCTCTCCTTGGCTGCAAGGCTCCTCACTGTTCAGTCAGTCATACACAGTGCATACACCCACACGCAGACACTGAACGTTGAACCAAAGTGGCTAATGATCAAAAAGAGACTGTTTCTTAATTTGTCTTGTTAATGTGACAACATATCTCAGAACACAGTGGAGGCAGACCTACTTGGATCCAGTGGAGATACATAACACACAATGCCGCCCAAAATTCAGGGCACGTTACTTCATAGCAGAGACTGGGAACCTTGTTGACATACTCAGTTTGACTGTTGATGCTATTTTACAGTTTGTGTAACAAAAAAGACAAATTAGTTCAATATGTGTATTCCTGCCAATTAAAATGACAATATTCCAAGTTAAAAGCATTTTTAGCAACACTAGTGGGACATCTCAAAGGATACAACATTGCTTGGTTGGTCAGCCCAGCATTTTGGTGCAGACTAAAATATCTCAAGTGTTGAATGGAATACCATAACTGTAAATATCATGATCTGTAAAGATATTCATGGTCACCAGAGGATGAATCCTACTGTCTCCTCTAGCACAGCCATGAGGTCAACATTCTTGGTTTCTAGTGAAATGTCTCCACGACTGTTGGGTGGCAGCCCTGACGATAATGCTGGCAATGTACATTTCCATGATATCATAAATGTTAACGTAAAATACAACGTAAACAAGACGTAAACTAGGTGCTGACTGTCATTTGGAGGTGAATGTTTTTTTTGTCGTGACCCATCAGAGTGTTTCCATCGGCTTATAGTCTCCAAAGGTGGGTGCTTCTCCATTGGCTATTTTGGCCCAAAATGTTGATGTTTCATAGCAACCTAATAGTGAGGATATTGCCATGAAAATCAACTGTTTGTTACAGAGACATTGCTGGTTTTCTTGCCGGGAGTGTGCCCCTAAAACTGGGTATCTTAAACCAAAATATAATCTTTTCCTAACCATAACCAAGTGCTTTTTTTGTGCCTCAACCTAACCACGTTAAACACAATGTTGTTGAAACGTGAAGTTTCAATGTGTCCACTGTATAATCAGTGTTGGAGGTAACGTGTTACAAAAGGTTATGCTTTAGCAGTCATGAAGTAACACCAACGGAATTTTGGGAAGTATTACATTAACAATGTCATGTAACGTCTTACACCTGAAATAAAGTGTTTATTGTTTTCATTTTTTATTCAACCACACTGATCCACTCCGGTTTGCTTTCGCCAGTGCACCAGCAGAAAAAAATATCCTCTGAAGGCTCTTCTTTGTTGTTATGTCATTATACACTACAGGTCAAATGACGGTAATTCGGAATATGTACTATATTACATTTCGAGAGTAACTTGCCCAACATTATACATAATGTGCGAATGTAACTGTATCTGGTTTGCATCTGATTTGCAGAAATGTACGATGCCAACATTTTTTCTGGCATTGTAATTTGTTTTGCATAGATTTTGATACAGATATCAATTGTACCCAGAGGAGAAATCCTACTGACTTTGGTGATCATCTGACTTTTTTCTCTAGTGCCACCAGTAGGTCAAAGTTTTACATTGAAATATCTCAACATTAAATTGATGGATTGAGACATTTTTGGTACAATCGTAATGACTTTGGTGATCCCCTGACTTTTTCTCTAGCACCATTGTGAGGTTGACATTTGTACTTTTGAGTGAAATGTCTCAACAACGATTGAATGCAATGCCATAAAATATGGTGCAGACATTCATGTCCCCCATAGGATCACTTTGATCCCTTAACTCTTTATCTGGCACCATCAGCAGGTCAAAAATTTCAATTTGTCCAATTCTTGGTTTATGGTCCCCATATGATGAATCTTTATGACTTTGGGGATCCTCTGAACTTTTCCTCCAGCATCATCATGAGGTTGACATTTGTGGTTTTGAGTGAAATGTCAGATGGAGCTGAAGACTACAAGTTTGAAAATGAAAGAAATCTTGGGGTGTGGAGTTAAGAGTTAAGTTACCTGACCTCTGTACCCTGCTTCACACAAGACCCTTGGTCTTGTTTACAATGACATGTTGAACAAGCAGAGAGATGTCAGCACTTAACTATGTCACTGGACTGAAAATATTCGAAACAGAAAAGCGCCAGGCTGCTGAGTTCATACATGAGGTGACCATCTTTGCCTTTTCAATTCCCCGTAACATTTAGAAATGAACTCTCATTTACTCCTTACCATCGGGGGACATAGTCCTCCTATAGGATTTCTAGGAACTGACAACTCATGACTCACTCCGGGAGGTGAACCCTAATACATGCACGCCCTTTCCTAGAACGTCTAAATAAATTTACCAATTGATTTATTGATTTTCAAGGTAAGGATCAATTCTTCTTCTGTTGACACACCAGGAATGATAGCAAGAGCCCCTGTTTTATGTAAACAGCTCCTTAGTGACTCAAAAGCCAAGTAATACATTAAAGCATTTGACAAGACACAGGGATTGTATTACAATTCATAAATCTCTCAATGTAACTTCAAGGGCTTCCCCATCAAGAAAACATCTGATGAATTATACAATGTGTTCCTGTTTAAATGCATGTGGGGGTTTTGAAAGAGTCGGGTAGGCATCGCTGTAGGCACTGTTTGACACAGAGGAAGTGTGTTGCTCCACTATAAAGTACTGCTAATCTGCCAACATCTGTAGCCCAGGAAATGTTAAACAAGTGTCTCATCAATATAATTATTCCAAATGTTGTTTATATTTCTCTTTGAAATAGTGTGTTCTTTTATCGTACTTTCTGCATGATAAAGTGGAAGAACTGCGATCGTCTCACCCCATAATCTGATGTTTTCTGATGAGAACTTGTACATAAATACACTCTATTTAATTCAAGCTGGGGCATATAGCCGGGTTGAAATGATCACATATATATGACACTATTTTGCTCTCTTTGCTCCTCTTGTATTTTACTATTTACTATTAATTAATGTTTTGAGTTCTTTAGTTTGAGAGCACCCATTTCGATTTATCACTCGATTAAATGGGCGTTATTAGTGGTTATCAGCCTCATACGTATGGGTTAGCAAGGTCTTGCTACACCTATTAGTAAGTTGAGAATGCCCAGGCCATTAAATACCCAGTGTCATCAGGGACAGTTTTGTTAGGTTTCACTTTCATTTTGTTTTAAGGCTCATTTGCACTCCCTTTATGCACAAAAATAGATACATCCGTTTGAAACATAAACGTCATTTATGCTGGCATAGCTGTATGCTGTAAAGCCCTGTGAGGCAAATTGTGATTTGTGATATTGGGCTTTATAAATAAAATTGAAAAATTGAAATTGATAGCCAATAGATGGCACTAGAGGGCAGAGTCAAAAGTTCACACAACAGAGGCATCAGTGGAAGAGGTTGTAATATTGTACCTTTAAACGGAGGCAATGTTGTAGACGGCGGTGGACTGTGCGGCCATTATATACAACTCTAAATGTGGACGGAGAATTATTCAACTGTTTTCACTGTATATTACTACATATTATTACATATTACCATATTACTTTATTGGAACAACTTGTCATTTATTTTTTAAAACACGTTACTTTGTGATATTCAGGAGATTGGGAGTGAAATGTTTTGCATGTCTGGAGAAAAGTGTTGACATATGGTATAAACCAAAACTACGAACTTAATGTCTCATAAAGAACAGCTACAACCTTATGTGAAGTATAATCTAAACAAAAGACAAAGATCCATTAGCCTAAGAGACTGAAAGGTTTAACTCCACCCCAGAGGAGAACAGAATTTGTTTGATGCGTACTTTAGGTGAAGTTGAGAGTGAGTTTCATCTCTTGTTTTGCTGTTCTGTATATGAAGATATAAGTAACATACTTTTCCGTAAAATTATCTCTATCTGTACTGATTTCTTTTGGCTGGATGATCATGAAAAATTTGAGTTTTGTTTCAGAACGGGGAACCTTTTTTTGTGGCTGAATTTCTTTGCCAGCCTGGGAGAGAAGGCAGAGTATTCTGTGTCTGGACTGAGTAGTTACGTAAATAACATGTACTCTGCAACCTCACTGTAATGGTGTCTTGTAAAACCATGAGGGTTGAGCACGTGTAAGTGTGCCTGACACAAGTAAAAATCAATTAATCAATCAACCTATGTGCTCAACTTCACCGTTATTTATATTTCTTCACAGTCTCCTATGGTCGTATCTCACTTTAATTACTCTACACGGCCCCTGCAATCTCTGGTGGTACTGCTCCGTTTCGACCGAATTTGTAAGCTTTCAGAAAAAACCTCATATGGATTAAATGAACACAGAATACGGACAGAAGGCTTTGTCTGTCTCCGTATCCAAGGTTGAGCATAAATGAGCCCTTAGACGCACAGACTACATGGTAAGGTTTAGAAAAAGTATGGTTTGGCCTTAAGTAAGTATGTTTGTTACTAAATATGTTACAAGACATATAATTTACCTAGTTGAAATAACTCAGCTGTGACTTTTTCACATGGGACACATACCCTGGTCTTCTGGGTGAAAGACCTGTCTTTGCTTGACCTGTCCACCACCCTGACCACCTTTCTATGAAGACTTTCTTGCTCTTGATACAAACCTTACATCACCTGACACCACATAATAAATGGGCACTGCATGGGCCGATAACAGTGTCCGGAACCTACTAGTCCATGAAGCAGGACCCTTCTAACCCATATCTGGGAGGATGATTACCACTGATAATGGCCATTTAATTAGCTGATCACAAATGAACGATGTTGAGAAGCGCAGGCCCAGCAATCAAGTCTCGGTAACTTTCTTTGATTTGATGGCTACTTTCCATTAAAAATGATCTAAATTTTAATGACAAGTAATTGAATAATATGGAGGTTAAACCATTGTTGTTGTCATGAGGATGATGTCAGACAGCCTAAATATTGGAGAAAAGTATAAGTTGAAGCCTGGTAGCATTTTTTTATTATTATCAAAAGCTTTGTTTAATCAGGTAGTCTCATTGAAATCAAGATCTCTTTTACAAGACAAACTTAAGTACAACAGAGAGACAGAAAAACAAACATAACAAGGACAAATACATACAACAAGCGTTCTACTTTATGAAATAGGGAAATTTCTTGTTTCCAAGACTTCCTGTACAGACTGTGAAAACTGTTAAAACCTTCTGTCTTGACTGCAGCTTTTTGTCACTGAACCCTGCTGCTGTCTGATCTAATCCTCTTTCCTGGTGAGCAAAAAGCACAAACCTGCCAACACTGCTCGGACCTCACAGGTAACATTGTGAGCAGTTTAACAGACAAGATCAATGGAGATGGTAAAAATTATTGCTGGGAAAGAATGATTCAGCACCACTTTACCCAGAACCATACCATACCCAAATATACACGTCTAGCATAATGACAGTTTGTTATGTAAAATTTTCTTAACTACTTGACAAATCATGCACACACTTCTTTGAGCAAAGACAATGGGATTAATGCCATAATTAGTGAATGGTACGATTAGTAATCTTCCTGTTTAAACATATTCAATATGAATTTGAGCTTCACTCATCCATCATTCAATCCATTTTTCTTCTCTGTACTGAGACATTTCCCTTGCTTCCTTACAGCACGTTATGCGTTCAAATGAAGTTAAATGGAGAAAGAAATTCCTCAGAAGAAAGATTTTTAGAGGGTAAGAGGGATGCTAAGAGAAAGGGCAGTTCAAAACTGAGTGTGACACAGAAAGGGACTAGCAGAGATAATGAATGGTGAAGAGGCAACAGTCTGGGACTCAGGTCACACAGACCAAAGATGGCCCAGATGACAGAGAGAGTGGAGGTGGCTGAAGTTAGAGCCTGGAGTAAAAAAAAAAAAAAAAAAAAACAAAGTCCCATGTGCTGCTTTCCTTTGTAAATCCATTACTTTCCATTTAGACTGTCACTTCCTCAGTCTACGTCTCCCAGCAGGCCTCCGCCTCATACCTTCTAAAAAGCGCAGCTCTCATCACACCTTTTACAGATTCTGTGGAGAGTCACAAACTTCCAGCTGGGGGTGTGGGGTCAAAGGGCAGCAGCATGGGTAGCTGTCATACAGAAACAATAAAAGGTCAACGCTTGCACTTTTCTCAGGTGTGAGTCTGGCCGGCTGCAGTTGGACATTTCAGAGAAATGTTACTGAACATTCAGACATATCAGAACAAGTTCTGATACTAGAGTTGGCTAAATAGCCTGTCACTAACGACTCCGTCACTAACAAATTTGTTGTCAGTTGTATAATAAGCCAAGATTGGTGTACACATGCCAAAGAGGAACTAGTCTGTCAGGATTCAAAGCTCTCTGTAAGCTGGTGCGTGTACTCGACCAAAAATCATTTGTTAGAAAATATGCTTCACTCTGTAGCACCAATGTTCTATCCCGATTAAGCTTGACTTATAGTAGGGCACTCAACTCTTTCCTTGTCACATGGCCAGATAATTTTTTTATGTCATGAAAATCTTTATATATTATCTAGGGCTGACCCTGACCAAGAATTTTCTTAGTCAACCAATAGTCATTTAGGGCCATTAGTCAACTAGCCGCCTTATCAAATTATATATCTTGGGCGGGGCAACACAATGGTTTGAGTTGAAGGTGTGAGAAAGAATAGTATCAGTAACATTGTTAACACTGTGCTACATTACAGAGAAATACAAAACCGTACTAATGAACCTTCATTAATATAGGCCTATATTTTATCTACAAGTGCACGTCACACACTGAGTGAGCCGCCTGTTAATGACGCTGTGGGCAAAGCAGTAATGAAGTGGCTAATGGGCATGTAGCTACTGACATGTTTCAGATAATACGTCATGTTTGTAGTCGACCAATGAAGATGAGTTTACATATCACCTTGGGTTCGTCCTTCACCTTCTCAAAATGATCCCACACTTTGAATTTCCTGCCCGACATGTTATTAACTAGCCTGTGGAATAACCGCAGGTACCAGCCCTGGAAATTACGGGTCGTACATATGCCGCGTCTTTAAACGCCTGGAACAATTGAGGTCAGGCGCTACTCTTGTGCCTTTTTTGTGCCAGCTTTCAAGAGCGTGGCGGCAGGTTGCGTCTGAGGTTGCTAAGCAACCTTAACAAGCATTGTATAGCCTGTTTACCTGAAATCCAGAGTGCAGAGCTGATCTTCTTCCAGGTGCTGTTTATAAGTGTGTAGGCCTATCGTCCGTGGGACAGATGTAAAGCTCTGGGTTGCCCTGCACTAACATGATCAACTTTTCCATATTTATCAGACTGAATATACATGTCTAATCTGCACGTGTCTGTCCTTTCAAATTAAATTCCCACATAGTCCAGTCATATAGGTTTTCATATATTTTGGCAAGGCGCAGCTCCCTTCACCTTTTTTTTTTCTTCCTGCGATTAAGAGACCAATTAAATCTTGCCGACTAATGACCTTTCTGATCGACTAAAGTTTGGTCGACTTTTAGGGGGCAGCCCTAGTGAGTACCCTCATATTATTGCACATTGTGATTGGGTGGTCAAGGTAAGCCTCTCTGACACTTTCAATAGAGTTTTGTGTGTCCTAGCATGTACAACATAGGAATGGATCCCAGTGACCAGATCATCAATATGGTTGGCAAATATCCTCCATTTGTTGGACCAAAACATAAACACCCTATAGTTCCCTTGTTTGGTACAATGGACACGCTGACCAGCTTCTTTTCTTGCACTTCCATTTCCTTCTCCATAAAAGTAAATTTAAAATCTCTTCCGATTTAATTAACTCACTGAATTAATCAAATCCCTCTTTTATCAAATCAAAACAAAGGATACAAAGTAGCACAATTAATGATACAAAACAACGCTGTCAAAGGGACACCAATCAGGATGATATGACCAAATAAGCCAGCTGGAGGTAGCTTCTGGTTACGATGGAGACGACTGAAACCTTTAGCCGAAGCACTGATTGAAAACTTTGCGTGTCTCTTTAATTTCTGTCAAGCAACACTCATCAAAAGAGTCAAGCGCCCTTCCATAAAACAGACTTTAGTTTGTTATCACAGTTCCAACATCTCATCATCATGTTTGTGATTGATAATCCACATTTAAAGAATGCATTTGTGAAGCGCAATGCTCCCCTGTTCCTCGTACATCCTTGTTTTGGAATTCTGTCATACAGCAAAAGAAAAAAAAAGAGGCTGCTGCTGCATATCAGGTTTATAATGGAGTTTAGAATCATCCATATTCCTCTCATGGTCTGGGATGCCAAAGCAGAGGCGGGGCCACACAGCAGCTGGTGATCTTACTGGCCACTTAAACTATGTTATGCACGAGTTTGATATGCTTCTTGTGCTTTCTAAATGTTTTTACCACAAGATATAAGTCAAGGTCAATGTATTCTAAATGTATAAATGCTTTCTGAATGGTAAAGTGTTCTGACAGGAAGTGATTAGCACTGACAGGGCAAGAAGCACGTAATACTGCACAGCTGCAGAGTCTGGATGCTGGACGAGAAACTTTTTTTTTTTATATCTAGTTGCACTTTGGATGATTCAAGTACATCAAAAATAGCCACCTACTCTTCCTCTATGCCCTTTACTTGCACAACCAACAGTTTCCAATATGGTTAGAGAGAGGCCCAGGGAAAGAGTTGGCTGCCATCTTTAATACACTTAAAGAATTGGAGAAGCCAAAGGTGGCACATATTTAACTGCCTCTCTTTTCAAACACCACGACAAGGGGTTTAGTTATTTTGGAAAGCTGATTAGATTTGCTTTGGAAATCTTGTCAGAGCGAGGAAAGACACTTTTCCGAACACTTCCTTGTAGTTTATAATGGAACACCCCAGGAGTAGCTCCGATTCAGTTATGTGAAAGTGAGGCTGGTTTTCAGCTTATGCTTGCAGAAGTACACACAAACACATAAATATACACAGGCTAATTTCGAATCAGGTTGATGCTGGCGCTCATTTGAGTCAAGGTTATTTTCAGACAAACATGGATCCAGACAGACTAAAACGTATTACATTTCGTCACAGACATGTTGCCATTATAAAAGACAGGATGTGTTTGTATTTATGCAACAAGAACACAGTGAGGAGTCAGTCCCCGAGGTGAGGTAAGCCTCTCACAGTTATCGAGTGATCAAGTAATCCCCAGAATGTCCATATAGATTTACAAGTGGGTTGAAAATTAACATCTGATGAGCAAAGCCAACAATGGGATTTCAGGGGAGACTGCACATCCCACTCACTGCAATCTCAGGGTGCATAAACTGAACACTTCCGTTGCTCTGCATAATCAGTGTAATCATTTATGACTTTGCCAGAATACATGAAAATGTTGGATTTGCTGTTCAAAAGTAACAAAAAAAAGGTAAGAAAATAGGACAAGGCTTATACTGGGATGAGTACAAGAGCATCATATTGGCGAATAACAACGGTGCATGGGTCAGTTGAAAATATAGTTCAAGGATAATAAATGAAGAGATCTGGCTTCATTTTCTAATTTAAGCAAATAATTAGCTACATCCTGTAAACTGAGAAGCAACCAAGCATGGGGTGTTTAATGGTTAGTGAGGGAAATAAGCAAGCAAGACTCAGTCATGGGTGTATTCAGAGTCAGTGTATGGGGTCGATACACACAGTCCCAGTGGAAATGCACAGCGCTACAGATCTCAGCAGCTCATAGTCAGCCCTTATTAAAAACCAGGGTCAGGCAAGTCTCTGCTGAGTATCATAACCCCTTTATCTTTTTACGTCCTGGCTGAGCATTAAACCACATTTAGCCAGACCAGCCAAAACGCAGCGTCTAATTTGATGTCTAATTTTAACAAGTTATTTCATTTATTTATCCTTTATTGGAGGAAACGTTATCGCCATGAAAACCCGCTTTGCTGAATCCTCACATTAGAAGCTATTTAGTTTGTTTCAAAAATGCAGCTCATGATGGGAATTGCAACAGAGCGAATAACTAAACATTCATATTCAGATGCCACCTGTGTTTAGAAATTACCTGGGCTTCTTCTGAGTGTGGAAAGAGGAATAGAGTCCCTGTATAAACAGTCAGCCATTATAATGAATGCCATTTCATATAGACAAATACAGATTTACAAGATTAAGCAACTGTAAAATTGGGACCATTTTACAGGGGTGCTGTGAGCTGCTGGCATGTTAATGGCTTGTTGAAGCACTTGTTAGCACTTGTAACTCATCAACATCCTGGCTGAAATGAGTTACATCATCAGTTCAATGACTTAATGTCTTTCACTAATGAGGCAAACAAACTCACTTGCAAACGCAACCTGTGGTTTAACTTCCTCTTCTCCCTAGCTAAAACTGACTAAAACTATACTACCCAGTAATATAAATTTCATGCTGGCGTTATCATCTGGTTTAGCATCATCCTTCAAGTATGAATATCATTTGTATTGTTACCACAATTCCAGATTCAGCTTTCATTCAATTTACTAGTCAAGCAGGCTCCTTATTAACCAGCCGGGCATCACAGAGTGGAATTAACTGTCGCCAACTTGATTCACATGACATGTGAGTAGTGTTAAGTGTCTCGGCGCTGTCAACCTACTAAAAAACTCCTCGAAAACCATCGGCTCGCCCGTGTCAGTGACATCTTTAAACTGCCGTCAGAGCGCTTGCTTCATTATAACCACCAGTGACTCCCTCACGCTGTTGTTGCAAGGGGACCATTTGGAGAGCTGCCACATGTGACAAACAGCCCACCAGCCTTTGGTGGCTGCAGAGAATAAACAGATTGAAGCTAATGTGAAAGTCATTTGAATGTTATTGATATGGAGATTATGTTTATTCACATCAATTATGAATTGGCAATATCTGGGCTGAACTTCCCTAAAGTCCAAACTCCCAGTTTTTATGTGGATATTGAGTTAGACAAAAAAACAAGTCATAACTTTGTTTTGTTGGTAAACTCACAGAACAGGTGTGACAATACAACCACAAGAAATACATAACTTGCTTTGCAGCTACATTTATTGTGATGAAGGGATCCCTTGAGTCAAAGAACAAACACTTTTCAAGATGCTCTGACTGCTGTTACTCCATATCACAGTCTACATGCAAGCTGTGTCCAAAATTCCATATTCACATGCTATTTCATGTGCTAAAATAGTATATGAGATTTTTAGGTTTGTTCTTAGTTTGAAACCAGTAATATGTGAATTGCATACTGAACTGCTCAAACAATTAAGGGAGCACTTAAATGCCACATCAGACCTTGAACAAATTATCTCATTGTTCAAGTTGAAAATCTTTACTGATGTACACTGTATAATTTCATGCGAGTAAAATGACATGACAACAGTCAATGGAATCCAAAACCATCAACCCACTGTGGGCTGGATTCAAAATCACATCGGAAATCAAAGCAAAATATTGAAATCAGAGGCTGAGCCAACATGCATGAATTTTATCATAACAACTCATAATGTAACTCAGTAGTGTGTATGGCCCCCTCATGCCTGTATGCACTCCTGACAATGTCTGGACATGTTCCTGAGGAGTCGGCGGATGGTGTTCTCGGGGATCTCCTCCCAGACCTGGATCAGGGCATCAGTGAGCTCCTGGACAGTCTGCGGCGGTACTTAGCAGCGTGGGATGCACTCATACATAACGTCCCATAGGTGCTCAATTGGATTTAGGTCAGGGGAACGAGACGGCCAGTCAATGGCATCAATGCCTTCGTCATCCAGGAACTGCCCACACTCTCTGGCCACATGAGGCCGGGCATCATCCTGCACCAGGAGGAACCCAGGGCCTACTACTACACCAGCTAAGGTCTGACAGTCCCTCTGAGGATTACATCCTGGTACCTAACAGCAGTCAGGGTACCATTGGTTATGACATGGAGGTCTGTGCGACCCTCCAAGGATATGCCTCCCCACACCATCAATGACCCACCACCAAACCGGTCATGCTGGGTAATGTTACAGGCAGCATAACCTTCACCACGGCGTCTCCAGACTCTTTCACACCTGTGCTCAGTGTGAATCTGCTCTCGTCTGTGAACAGAACGGGGTGCCAATTGCAAACCTGCCAATTCTGGTGTTCTCTGGCAAATGCCAATCGAGCTGCACAGTGCTTGGCTGTGAGCACGGGTCCCACTAGAGGACATCGTATTACCCTCATGGAGTCTGTTTTTGACAGTTTGGTCAGTCGACTGGTATCTCCTCCATGCTCTTGGGACCATGCTGGGCCACACAGCAAACTTTCTTGCAACCACACGTGTGGATGTGCCATCCTGGAGGAGCTGGGCTACATGTGCAACCTGACTGGGCTGCAGGTACCGCCTCATGCTACCAGTAATGACAAGGACACTAGCAGAACACAGAATTAGAGAAGAATCAGTCAGAGAGAGCAACTGCCTGTGGCCACCACATGTAAAACCATTCTGTTTTGGGGGGTTGTCTTGCTTTTGCCTCTCCTTGCACCTGTTGTCACTTTCATTTGCACCAAAGCAGGTGAAACTGATTCACAATCTCTTGTGCTTCCTAAATGGACACATTGATATCTTAAGTGTTCCCTTATTTTTTTTGAGCAGTGTATTTCCGGTGAAATATACATATGGAATAACACTGGACACTATGGAGTAAATATTCCAGTGCACTGCAATAGACAACAATTTTCATGACAGAGACCAAGACAGCTCTGTAACGTCAATAGCGCTTCATTTTAAGTTCCAGACTTTATTTTATCAGGTGTAATATAATCTTAAAATAATTTTGAAATTGCCAGTCGAATTGAGGTTGGCATGGGTTACCATGGTTACAAGTCTCCAACTTGCAAGGAGGTTCTCAGGAATTATACAGCTCAGTGCATCTAAAAAGATAGGCTACATAGTGTAGTGCATAGTATGTGATTTCAGATGCAGCATCAATGTTTAAATTGGCACACATATGTAATACATGGCTTGGCTTGTGAAGCCAAAACATGATTGCAGTGATGTGTTGACTTTAGCTGGGATAATGGAGCATGTATAGTGAATGAAAAAATGCTGCTCTTCACTGTTATCAAGTCATTTTTGTAGATACCATAATATGTTTGCAACATAAGAATCCAAATGCTGCCCTGTTTGTGTGACATACTTCAGGCTGTTCTCTCCCTGTGTTTGTATGAAGAAAAGTAACGCACTATAATTTGTATACAACCTACATAATTGCGAGCCAGGAGGCTGTGATCATGTGACCTATGTGCTGCAGGCTGTCCTCCCTCATATGATAAGCGTGAGGGAGGAAGTCAGGCCACGTGGTATAAAGAGTTACAAAGTTCACATAGGTCGGGGTGGTGGACTGGTCAAGCAAACACAGGACTTTGACCCAGGAAACCAAGGATTGTGTCCTGTGTAAAACAAAAAGTCAATGTTGAGCTATTTTAAGTTACATATGTAAAGCCACGTTATATTGTCATGTAACCCTACTTGATGACGCCCAATCATGATTCCTCTTCTAAATCTAACTCTTCTAGGGACGCTAATTTGTCAGATATCAAACCATGGGCATAACGTTTCATAAGATATATGAACAGCTGTATGAAGCAAAATGTTGGTATTGTATTTCATTGTATATATCTGCTTGCAGTGATACAGTATCCACTCATAGCAAAAAAAGCATGATTGATTTTCTTCTTTTGGTTAATGTAATTTTTAAGAGACTGGGGTGCTGTTGCAGTTCCCATAATACTACACAATTTCAAACAGAAGGCCCTTGACAGCACCATGTTTTCTCTTCGCAATCAACGGTCTTCACCACAAGTTCTTGCTCGTGCTGACATAAGGTCCAGTTTTCTTTAAAATTTAAATGGGTTTTCCAGCTATTGCCTGCTGCTATGTGTGATGTCCACTATAAATATTTACAGTTCAGTGATAGGCTGATGTGTCAAGAAAATATCCAGCATACAATAACCCGCATTCTTTCGATTATTTCCTGATGTAAAAAGGATAAAAGGATTTTAAAAGGCTAAACTAAACGTGCATGTAAGCAGCATATTCTAAATAAGACCTTAAAATGGAATTTATTACCGTCTGCAAACACATCCGCTATTAAGCCCTGTCAGTTGTGCTGAGGTTGAGAGATGTTTATTTGAAGTCTCAATACCTGGCAGGACCTGCTAATGGAAACTAATCCTTTTACAACTTCCCGATTCCTCTGTAATTCAAAATACAGGGGGATTTTTTCCCCCCATCATCCAGGAGATGTCCTTATATTAATAAGTCAGTCGGCGCACTTGAAAATGAAAAATGTCTTCAGAGAGGAGTGAAATGACAGGGAGCATCATAATCCGTTTCAATTTGGATTTTTTCAGACACCTCAGTCTCTAAATGCAATTTATGTTCTCTGTTAGTGAAATCATATGCCAGGTTTAATGTTTGTTAGCAAGGAGTAAGTAAAGCTTTCAGCATCTCCCCATAGAGCCAGGTAACCTAAAGCCGCTGATGTTAATGCAGCAGCATAGTGAGGAACCCTGTATCCATCTCCTTTCTACATGGCTAATTCACATACAGTAATCAGACCCTGAATTCAGCGACCCAGTGCTTGAATAATGTTTACTGCTTTGCATAAAGTGGAACAAATCCTACATGTGTGTGTGCGTGTGGAGGGGGGGGGTCACACCTGGCAATTTCGAGCCATCTTCAATCTCGCCGCTCTGCCGTTGCCTTTGTAGGGGGAGGTGTGTCTGACAGGGGCTTTGTTGGTGCATTACTGTCCATTGATTCAAGATGACCCATGCAGGATAAGGACGGCTGGGTCTGAATACAGATTGGAAGAAGCGCAGGCAACTGGTTGTTGATTTGTTTATGCATCGCGCCTGTTGGTGGCTCTTTGAAAATGACTTTTCTGTGGTATTTTCTTTTTCTGGTTCAACACAAAGACCAGAATCCTTCTAGGAAAAATCATAAGTTGCTCTCCTTTATCTACTTTGTTTAGTAGGTAAAATAGAAAACAGTAGCTTCCTGTGAAAACACTTGATTTATTATAAAGAGGCAAAACTGCACATGGGCCAAATATCGGAAGATACAATCCATTACAACAGGAGTATCTCAGTGGAGCATAACTTTCATTTTAAAAGCAGTGAAACAATTGAAGCGAGAATCAATGTCGTGCCTTCCCTTTTTACTCACAAGCTGCTACCCTTTCCACCCCGCTTTTCATGATGAAGAATGGCAACAGAGAACGTGTTTAATGGTGTTCTCCACTATCGCTGACAATCATTCATGGAGTATGAGAGTCTATTAACTTGAGGTTCGTGGTGCATTTCAGGCCCTCATTTTGTCTCGTGGTTCTCTTTGCTGTGTTTGCTGAACTCACACTAATAACACAGACGGATATTCATGTTATTTGATATTTCTAGATTTCTACCCCCGTCCATTTGTCTTCTTCTGCATATTAGATGTGATCTGGTTTCTGACTTCTGTGTCACTGAAACATTTACATGTTTTTCTTAAATACCAAAACAGCCATTTTATCTGCGAACATGTTTGTGTCTTATATCCTAAAGAGAGGTTTGGAAAGAGATTCATTTTTTCCACTTAATCTCACTGTGGAAAATGTCACTAAATCAATAATGTATGCACTTTGTCCTTTGATACAATGTGATAAAATGGGCACACAGTTTGATGTGTATTGGATATTCATCAAAACCAATAAAACTTCAAATTAGTGGGCATAAAAGCAGAGGAGCATCCTGTTTGGTCCACTTGAGCATGACACTGTATCTCTACATTAAAGTTTTGTGGAATCGAAAAGATACAAACATTTGTTTTATTGTTTATTTAACTCCACAAACTCTCTCAAGGGTATAAATCAGGAGACCGCTTTAAAAGTTATGTTGTTGCTGGGCTGTTTGCCACATATTGTCCTGCAGCTGTGAGTTTAGATTATGTTGCGTAGCTATTTTGGCCGTTTCCATCAGAAAAAGGTCCTTTTATCATGCAACTAAATTGCCATGTGATGCATTCAACTGCTTTGATGATGTAAGGCCTCATTGAGAATACATTGAGTATTCTGTTTTAAGATTATTATGACTGAATTATAGTCTTTGTTGGAATAAAACATATGGCTTTTTTACCAACTCTCAGTGGAATCAGTGTAAATTATATATCTCTTGCAAAAGACATCTACATCGCAGTTCATACAGACTGTATAAAAATAATGGACACAGCCACCATGATGTCATCCATTTTGAAGCCACAAGTTTGGCATTTTGATTGTTACCATCTTGGATTTTTGGAGCCAGACGTGACCTTCTTTGGACGAGAGGTTGGCGCTAACCCTACTGCTAGCTTGGTTAGCACAGTGCATTACAGTATATGGTTAACTGTGATAATGCTAATGCTAATTTTTACTACTGAAACACAGGCTTACCAGGTATTAAAACAGAATTTACTTGGTGGAAAAACTGAACGTGGGTCTTTTAGTGAAAACCAAATGCCTGACAAGACGTTATTATACGACCATAATGTTAGTTTACTGTCATGAACTAAAAACACACTGAACCAGTGACAGCTACACCTATGGCTATGCCGATACTGCTCGATACTCCTGCGTTGGTTCATGGTTTTGTTACCTAACCAACGTTGTCGCAGTGGTAGCAACTCATCAAAGGATGGCACCTCCTATTACTCAAAGTAACTACGACCTTAATTATGCATAACTTGAAACCTTAATAAAATTTAAATGGGTTTGTTATACAAAATTACAGTATAACACTGCACAAATGTCATGAATGGGGAAAAAAGCTATAGAAGAAAAAGTATATATTTTTTGTACTAGGCTATAAACATGTATATTTCTGCTGTAAAGTTGTGCATTTTAACATTGGGGTCTATGGTGATTGTCTCACTTTTTGAGCCAGCCCCAAGTGGCCATTAGAGGAACTGCAGTTTACACCAAAGCACCAATAACACATCCATTCTGATAGTGTAGGATAATGTGATGTGTTACACACTTAAAATTCCTACTTGCTTTACACCACACCAGTGTGCCACTGCACACCATTTGAGAGCCACTCTACTAGTGGACTGAGTACCTTAAAATCCCCCTGAAATGAGGTTTACCAACCTTTCTCCCAAACTGTCCTGCCTGGCTGGATTTCGGACTCTCCCGGGTCTGCGGGACTATAAACAAACAATTTCATTCTGCGAGAATAATCCGCGCGGATATTCGCCCTCAGTGAGAATGGACTTTAAGAATGGCGTCTGTGGGTGGCATGAACAGAAAACATGTTAAGCTATCATGAAGATGACCTGGAATGGAGAGGGAATTGTTTACAGACTGTTTTCTCACTGCTGGAGAATAGAAAACTGATTTGCTAATAATTTTTTATTTTGAATGTGTCTAAGTTGTGTGTCTTAATAGCGATCTGAGCACTTAAAAAAATACTTTGCAAGATAATGTTCACTCTAAAGGATCATTAAATGATACAGGCATTTAAAAAGACGTTAGCACACTTTCAAAACACAAGTATAATTTACCACTTAATCTAGACAATTATCTCACTTTCCTTCCTCTCAGGTTTTCTTGCTTCTTAAATATATACTATATACTTTCTTTCCTTGGAGAGGCAGAGTTGATAGAAGTGCTAATATAACATTTAGAGATTCCACATGAGTCCTGTAGTCATTCCCCTTTGATTTGTGCAGTAGATGTGATGCATGGGCAATGGTACCGGCTGAGTTTAAAAAAGAAATGGTTGCGGGTAGTGAGGCTGAGGAATCGATAGGAGTTAGCCCACTAAAGTGATGCGCCCAGGGTGCATAATGAACACGTACAGTGCTGTGGGAAAGTCCCACAATCGGCAGAAAGAGCCATGATTGCCTCTGTCGGTCATCATTTCAGTGCTGACCTTTATTCAAGTGTGAGCTCACTCCGCTTTGTGGTGGTGTTCTACTGCTGCATGGCTTCTTAGTTAACATATGGCAGACATAGTTTAATTATTAAGTATGTGATGTAGGGGTGTGTGTGTCTGACTTTGCAGTATCATATGCCCTTGTGATCTGCAGCTTCAAGAGCACTAAAACTGCACACTGGTAGACATAAATGTGCAACGTTTTGATGTGTGTTTTTATCTTTGCCACCCTGGTTTCCGAGAGAGAAGCTGCGCTGGTATTTGCAAATTGAGCCCCACACGTCGCGGTGTCCCACTGTGCAGGTAAAAGGGCGAGTTGTATTCAGACGCAAAAATGTTATGCATAATGTGATTACGGTCTCAGCAGAGATGGAATTTGAAACACGTCTCATGCCATCATTAGGTTCTCTTCTCAAAACGCCCAGCCAGAATTGTTGGTTCATTGCATAGCAAAGTGTTTATTGTTTTCTTTTTCTCTGTATTTCCATGCTGCTGAAGAGCTCTTGAGGGAGCAGCAGGTGCTTCTTGATCCCGGCACTGCTACTCCTGTTCCTGTGTGCTGCCTGTCAGAATGACACCTACCTCTGCTACTTGTTCTCTCTACTGCAGTCTGTTTACCTGACACCGACTTAATAAAGCCTCTCTACTGTATCTTCACACCTGTTCTGGAAGTCTGTGGCTGAGCCTGCTGTGCTCGAATTACCCCTCTTGTTTTTTTTCCCCTCCTCATAATAGATTTACAGTGGAGCGATTAAATGGCCTAGAGAGAAATAAATCTGAGTCTAATTTGTACACTCACAATTCAGGCAAATGAATCAGTATCATAAAGTGCACTGTGGAGCCAGCAGAAAAAAACACATATAGAATTATTCTAGTAAGCAATTGAATGTTCCTTTCCCTGAAGAGCAATTGTCCAATCATAGCTTAACAACTGTAGGCACAGCAGGCCTGTCAAGCTTTGTAATTCTCCTCATGCTGAAGTAAGAGATACCCTGTTATATAAAGAGTTTGGAGAGTGGTGTCCTTTTTTTAGCCTCTCTAAAACCAACACAGAGCAAAAGTGTGAGAAATTGATTAAATTATTGTGTTTGTTTATTTGCTCTAATGTACACTGCAATCATTAGCATGTCAAGCTAACTAGGTTCTGCCTACAGTAGTAATTGAGCATTACCTCCAATGCAGAGAAACACATCATTTACTATAGGGTTATAGATTGCGTACACTGATAGCACATCCACTGTGTAGTGTTTCCCCATGTGTGGACGTGGATGAGGATTACTATGTCAGGGGACCTCAGTAAAAAACGTGGTATGTCACCTGAGGGCCTAATGTGCTGCTTGCCTGTTGCGCATTCTTGTTGGCTCTTTTGGGGTTGTCTTCTAACTTTTTGGATAGGCTAGAAAAACTGTAACTTTTGACTGTAACTTCAAAAAGAGAATTTTTCTTTGGTTTGTTTTTTAAGGTTATAGAAACAGGGATTTTTGCTACTGGAACTTAACTCCCCTGCTGATTTTCAAATCATGTTTACCTGACTGCTGATTAATTCTCAGGATTGCCATCATAACATTATACTGGAAAATATGCACAACTCAACAGTGCTAGAATATATTGACATTTAGTTGGACTACATTATGTCCAACAACAAAAGTGTACTCAGACAGGGGGTTCTGTATCCTGATATCAATGTAGTATCTTCCAAATGGGCTTACAAAGCAGGAAATCAATTTCCAAGTCATCGTTCATAGGTGTGAGACCAAATATACAAATTACATGAAAACGTAAATGGTATATCCTGCGTGCCTTCATACTTGACATGCATCAAATAAACATGCACTCAAAGCACGGGCTAAGATGGTGATGGAGCTCACCGAAGCATGCATTGCTACATCCTCCAAAACAAGTATACAGGGGGTCCCACTATGTCAGAGTACAGGTGGAAGTTAGCAGCTTTGTCCTGCTCTTTATTAGATTTGGGGGACGTTTCCATAACAGCAACCTTAGTCAATGTAGAAGCATTACGTTACATGGTTTACCACACCCTTAAACCTTTTCTCGTTGAAAGCAAAGTCCTATAAACTCTGTAAACTAGAAAGCAAAAGCAGATTGTTAGAATGAAATAACTTTTTTTCTTATAATTCTTTTACTGCCAACTAGCTTTACACTGCAATCCAACGAAAAAGTGTATATTTTTCTTTTTAAAAGGTAATTTTTCCAGCATTTCTGCTTTAATGGACAATGACAGCTCGGAGATAGACAGGAAAGGCAGGGGAAGGCGAGGCGATGAAATGCAGCAAAGGGCCCAGACTGGAATCGAATCATGTGCCGCTGCAGTAAGGACTCGGCCTGGACCCATGGCGCCAGCGTTGTACCAGGGCGCCCAAAGACATATTTTTTGTGTGGGTCATGCAACTTTTGCCTCAGTGTTTTAACATGATATAGGCAAATGTGAAAAAAAAAAAACAGTCACAACATTATGGTTTTAAATGAGTCAACTGGACACATTAAGCCCAAAGATTCATGAGGAGACGAGTTGAAACAGGTAACTACTTGCATTGCGTTGTTCTGCAACATTCTAAAAACGTGCTGGTTCACACCAATGCAACTAGATGAGATGGTGTATCATCACTATGCAACAACTCTCTGTGCTTCTGTTCTGATTTCCAGTTTTTCAGTATTTTGTGGCTGAATATAATTTGTAGCCTCTTAAAATATGAATGAGGATAGTGATAGTGAGATACTGGCTACAGCTGCATTTGTAGTGGTGATGAAACGCCATAAAACATACAGTGAGCAGCAGCAACAACCCACCGTCTGACACTGGCACACCATGAGGACGAAAACAGACGGCTCAGCGGGGACAGAGCACCTCCCGCAGCAAGCAAACATGCCGTCTGCGGTCAGCAGACTTCACTACAAGCCAATTAGCTGTAGAAACAGGGTGACGTGCTTGACGTTTTAAAACCAGGTGGCAATTTGTCTAGCTGAGTTGCAGGTGACACCATGAGCCGGCTTGAGTCAAGCTCAGACGGCCAGTTCTAAAACGGTTTTGTCTCGTCGTAAATCACTGGTCAGAACTGGGTTAGCCAGAGATGACTTTTTCAACTAACTCATGGAGCTAACCTTAGCTCGATTAGCTAACTAATGATCACCAACGAGACATAAGCCAGCCTGCTTTCGTCAACCACCGTCTCTAATCAAGGACCCCTTGTTCAAAAAATTACCATTAATTTTAAATGGTCAATCTGCCACCTGAAATTATTGTAAACAACATATGCAGTGCTATGGAAAGCTTGACAGGTGTAGCAAGAGTAACTAAGGGGTTAAGAGTGAGTGAAAAAAAGAAAACAGTTTCGGTGTCACTAATAAACCTCAAACCATAATGCATACTGACAGTGGCCATTTAGTGTAGGTCTAGAAAAAAACACGACATCACAAATCCATTTTGCTTGGATGTGTCACTGGCCAGTTGCCAAAACATGCATTGGTCAATATTAGTACTTATCAAGAACCTTCAAGTATAATGCAAGACAGCAGAGAGGCACTTTTACTTACAGTCTTGGCAAAGATCATTTAAAGGAAATTAAATCTGAAGATGTCCCTCCACTGATCGTCAGCTTTGTTTAAAGGAAACATGCAACATTTATCTGTGAGTTTTGTTCTGCTGACTGCAGCCGGCCACATCCATTTCCTCTTGACGATGTCCAATCAATATTTAATTGCCTCTCTCTTTTGTGTAAGATGTCAAGTTCACCTCAAGTACATGGCAAGGACTTTTGTCTGGACATAAGCTCTCCTCTCTCTGAGGCGAGGACCTAAAATATTTAGGTTGAACAGTCACTTATTATTATTATGCAAACCCTCTTAATCAGGACATCTAAGTGGACAAAATGAGGTTAACA
This sequence comes from Epinephelus moara, assembly GCF_006386435.1. NCBI lineage: Eukaryota > Metazoa > Chordata > Actinopteri > Perciformes > Serranidae > Epinephelus > Epinephelus moara. Next base: position 25,475,056 of record NC_065524.1, on the reverse strand, counting down.
AGCTGTTTTTTATAGCTTACAGTCCTGCTTATATGTTGCATTTTAGACAACCTGCAAAATGAAATTGTACATGTTTTTTTTAGTACTGCTTCCAGACGTCTGCTGTGTTGTTTTCTGAGGCTGCTCCGGTCGACCAAAGCAATGACATCTAACTACAACAGCAATCCAAGTAACAGCCTTGTGATCAATAAAGCACATATTGTAGCTGAAGGGGGGTGGGGGATCACTTTCACTGCAATGCTTACATGTTTTGAAGAACGTTTCAGCTTACACGAGCAACACAGAAAAGGAATTTAGAGCTGATTTCAGTGACTCTGAAACTATAACCCCCCCCCCCCCCCCATAAGAGCACTCAAGCAGCACTTTGCTATTTTGTCAGAGTCCTTTTATGTCCATAGCTTTCACAGTAACTTTGTCACCTTCTGACCTCAGAGCATGTTCACTTGGCATTGTCTGACACAAACACTTGACACTTGCCCTCTTGGCTGTGTTTCCTAGTTTTGATCACTGGAAGCTGACAATGTTCTAGGATGACCTATTGAATTTCTTTTTGCGGATAAACAGTTGCCTGCAAATTACTTTGAAAAAAAATCACTGCATGGATGGTACATTAAAAGACCTGAGAATTCTCTGCCTCATAGATATCACCTTAATGGTAGGTGTTGCATCAGGAGTTTGGTAAATCAGCCATTATTTTCATGAGCTGATAAATGAGTTGCATCATGCGGCGGTATAAAAAATAAATATACTTCACTTATATATATTTTTCCTCTTAGGGGACTGTAGTCTTGCCTCAGCTATGGTAAAGCCTCACTGGAAATCCCTCCTATGCTGATGAGGGTTTAAAAAGGAATAGCTCATATAATGGGGTGATCCTGGGTGACTTATCCAAATCCCTCACTCATCTTCTTTTATTGCTGTTCACTTTGTCCCCCGTGGCCGCTCCACACTCGGTGGGTGAGCAACGCTGGAGAAATCCTCAGTGTACTGCCTGTTAATTTGATCTGCTCAGGTTATGTCTTGCGGGGATCGACAGCCAGTTATCAGGAACACATTTTTGTGTGCCGATTTTGAGTTCAAGTTTAATAATAACCAAAAACTTGATAAATCAAGGAGTCTCCTATCAGACATTTCAGTTTGCAGCCAGTGAAGGACATTCCTTTATTCATGGTTAAACTATCAACACTGTAAGAAACATTAGAAGCTATGACGGGAAATTAAGTTTATAAACAGTTCTACAAATTAGCAAAGAAGTACGTTTGAAGGACAAAAAATATTGCCTGTGTTCTTAATTAACATACTGAGAAAAAAATAATTAATTTATCTGGCATGTTGCAAAATGTTGAAATTACTCTGTAAAATTTTTTCTTACTAGACTTTATTTAGCGGTAACGTTTGTAAATGTGCTCGCCAGCGAAAGTGTTAGTAAAATCCAACCCCAGAGTCCCTCTCATCTAGCATTTCGCCTAATTATTTTTGCCTTACTTCGGTGCTATGTCTCTTAGCACGTGCTGCTTACAGTCTGGCACTTGGTCACCGCATTTTTTTTAAAGCCTCAGCCTCACCTGAGCACTCTGGAGGTAGATGCCCGTAAACGTCGCACAGCAAATATGAAGAAAATAGAAAAATACAGGCAGACCTCTGCAGAAAATACATCGCCCCACACTTCTAGTGGGTCGTAAGTGACAATTGAGACGTCTGTATGAGTCTTTACACTGTATTTTTTTTAGGAGAATAAAGGGCACATATTATGCTTTTTCTTATTTTCTGCCATAGGTTTAATATTACAGTGTTGAATGTCTATATCAAATGTGAGCAAATTTCAAATTATGAGGTAAATCTATGCAAAAGTCCTCTGTTTCCAACATTTTTTCTACTTTTGAGACAAGCTGACATCAGCTCTTGACGAATTTCTTTCTATGGTCATCTGCTCCAGGCAAGCTACTGCCTTCACTGATACATAAAGCCACATGGTAGCATCAGGGAGACATCATTTTGGTTGCAGATGTTGTTATTATTCCAGTTGAAACATGTCTGCTAAAGATTTTGGTTTAGAGGCTTTAATTGGTCATATTTCACGGTGGACAGTGCCGCTATCCTCCGTTTCAATCATTCACCAGCTGCAAGTTCACAGCGACATGCTATTATTAGGGAAACATGTAATCTTGATTGCTGATGTTGTTAATTTGTCCCCGATTTTTTTTGTTTGTTCGTTTGTTTTTTTTGGTTATGTGTCATTATTGACAGGGCACATCTAACTTGCTTTGCCCGGAGGCCACTTTTGCAAAATGACGGAAGACCAGCGGCCTGTAAATTAACATTAATACAGTAATTATATTTAGTAAAACTATTTCATAAAGGAATTGCTTGTCCTCGTTAATCTTTGCAGAGAGGCAAATCCAGTCATAGCAGCCCCACACAGATGAGCTGTACGCAGGGGTGTTTCTTGGAGTTGAGGACATTCAGGGCTTAACCTGGACCTTGGGAATCTGTAGGGATCTTCCCTTCCTTTGATGCTTTTTAATGCACTCTGGCACCTTATTTACATTCAGCGTACAAAAAAAAATCCCAGTGTGAACAATTTATTTTCATTGTGAATTAGAAAATGATCAGCAGGCCACCCAGCACCCCGTCTCAGGACAGATTTGGCCCAAAAAACCTTAAACTGAGAATCAGTGTCAACCTAGTCTCACTCCCAACTCGTCAATTACCAACGCTTGGTCAGTGGCCCTCAGGCTCAGACACCAACAACAACAGATTCTATTTCTGCTGAAACCTGTCCAGTGTGAAGATTTTGGTCCAGAAGTTTTTATTGGTAATTTTTCAAGGTGGTAAGTGCAGCTATCATCCATTACAATCATTCCCAGGCTGCAAGTTCACGGCTACATGCAGCTACTAACGTCAGGGAGATGTAATCTTGATTGCCGATGTTGTTAAATTCTCCCCAATTTTGGAACCTATTTTTGCTGCAACGAATGGTTGTGAAGATTTTGGTTTACTGGTGATTTTTCACTGTCGAAAGTGCCATTATCCTCCATTACAGTTATTCCCACAGGTTGCAATGATGGTGCAGAGACGCCGAGATATGGAAAACCTGGAAACACTGACCAATCAGAGGAGACTGGGCTTTTTCAGGAGGGGGGATAAAAGATACAGGCGTTAAAACAGAGCGTTTCAGACAGAGGGTGAATACAAGTGTTCCAGCACCTGAACATTAAAGAGTGTAAACATGTAATAGTAGAAAACCAAAATACTAGTATGAACCTGAAAATGAGCATAATAGCTCTTTAATGCCTTTTATTCCTATGCCTTTTGTGTGGTACAACAGCACTTTGTTGCCTGTGAACATAATTGGAAAAACAAATTGCTTTTACGTGTTCGAGTAACACAGTAATTCTACAACATACAGGGGCAAGCAATTTCTAGGAACATGGGTGCAACAGGTATAATTCTCCATTTCTCCATGCTGCTGAATTGTGTTGGGCCTGTGCATCCATGACAATGTGTATACTGCTTAAATAGGCAACTGCAAGTCAGTTCTCCAAAGACTGAATATTCATTCACTGATGGTAAATAGTTGGAGATGACAAACACATAGACACAGCTAATGTCCTGAGCCTGATTGTTATGTTTGTGTAATTAGACTTTTGTAGGCATTTATCAGCATGAGATGGTGTTTCTTTGTATCTCATTATATGCTGTAATTTCATGAATTAATCATTTTTTGTAACATATCTGCTGCATCCAATTAAATTGTTCTTTGCATGACCAGTATTCAATTTTTCATCATGACATCTCTTACGCAACTTTTACGTAAATTATCCACAAGATCTTTAGTGGCAATGCAGCAACTAAAAGGGACAATTACAACCCTCATAATATTAATCACATTTGTCAGGTTTGCACTCCCACCGTCAGAACAAATTGTTGCATGTAAATACACGTTATTAATGTAATTTTTCAACTTTTTTTTTTATGTAAAAGTGAGTAAAGAGGGGCGTCGGTGGCTTAGTGGATAGAGCAGGTGCCCCATGTACAAGGCTGTTGCCGCAGCGGCAGGGGTTCAACTCCAGCCTGTGGCCCTTTGCTGCATGTCATTACCCCTCTCTCTCCCCCTTCATGCTTAACTGAACTATCTATAAAAGGCAAAAATGCTCCATAAAAAAAGAAAGAAAAAAAGTCAGTAAAGAGAAGATGGGGTACAGACGAAACAGGACTTGACCTTTTCTATAAGCACATATATATTTAGTTTACACACAAGATGTTTCAGTAATAAATTTGTGCCCTCTAAAAAGTACAAACGGTCAAAGTTCCCTTGTTGAAATGTTGAATGAAAACTCAATATGACTGTTAGCCATGTTTGATCATGCTGTATTTTGCATTGTTGATGATAATTTCAAATACACTGCTCAAAAAATTAAGGAACACCAAGTCAGTTCAACCTCAGGAATATCAATCTGTCCATTTAGGAAGCACAAGAGATTGTGATTCAGTTTCATCTGCTTTGGTGCAAATGAAAGGACAACAGGTGCAATGGAAAGGCAAAAGAAAGACAACCGCCAAAAAGGGAAGGGTTTATATGTGGTGGCCACAGACAGTTGCTCTCTCTTTATCCTTCCTGACTGATTCGTAGTTTGCGTTCCTCTAGTGTCCTTGTACCTGCAGCCCAATCAAGTTGCACAGGTAGTTCAGCTCCTCCAGGATGGCAGTCACAAGAAGGTTTGCTGTGTCTCCCAGCACAGTCTCAAGAGTACAAAGGAGATACGAGGAGAGCTGGACAGGGCTGTAGAAGGACATCAACTCAGCAGCAGGACCAGTATCTGCTCCTTTGTGTGAGGAAGAACAGGAGGAGCACTGCCAGAGCCCTACAGGATGGCCTCCAGCAGGCTACTGGTGTGCATGTTTCTGACCAAACGGTCAGAAACAGACTCCATGAGGGTGGCATGAGGGCCTGAGGTCCTCTAGTGGGACCTCTGCTCACAGCCCAGCACCATGCAGCCTGAGTGTCATTAGCCAGAGAACACCAGAGTTGGCAGGTCCGTCATTGGCGCCCCGTTCTCTTCACAAATGAGAGCAGGTTCACACTGAGCACATGTGACAGGTGTGAAAGAGTCTGCAGACGCTGTGGTGAACGTTATGCTGCCTGTAACATTATCCAGCATGACCGGTTTGGTGGTGGGTCAGTGATGTTCTAGGGAGGCATATCCTTGGAGGGTCGCACAGACCTCCATGTCATAGCTAGTGGTACCCTGACTGTTGTTCGGTACCAGGATGAAGTCCCCAGAGCGACTGTCAGACCTTACTCTGGTGCAGTGGGCCCTGGGTTCCTCCTGGTGCAGGATAATGCCCGGCCTCATGTGGCCAAAGTGTGTAGGCAGTTCCTGGATGACGAAGGCATTGATGCCACTGATTGGTCCTCTCGCTCCCTTGACCTAAATCCAAATGAGCACCTATGGGACGTTATGTATGGCTGTATCCTATACTGCCAAGCACCGCCACAGACTGTCCAGGAGCTCTGATGTGTGATTTGAGTGTTCCCCTAACTTTTTTAACAGTGTATTTTTTTTGTGTGGCATGTTGGAAAACAAATTAACATATCTGCCATTTTCCATTTGCATGTTTTTTATTTATATTGCGAGAAAAAGCTTTACATTGTGTGGTATTGAGCTGTTATGTTATTTGGCAGCCAGTTGATTACAGTTGTGCTCCAGTCGATGGCTGCCACCAATCCATCATGTAATGTGCTCCAGGTTGAAAATGTTGACCTCAACAACCAGGCACATCAAAGAACAGCATATACTGTGTTGCACTGTAACGGGAGAGAAGTAAACAAAGACTGTTTCATTTTTAATGACATTATGAAAAATGAAGCAGTGTTCTGCTGTATGTCAGTGAAACTGCTGCTGTAAAAATGTTCTTTTTTTTTCTTTTTTTATTGGCTGATTCCTATGTGTCATTATTGAAAGTGCAGGTCGGGATACTCAACTTGCTCAGCCCGGGGGCCACTTTTGCAAAATGGCAGAAGACCAGGGGCTAGTTCATAAACAAACTAATAACATTTAGTATAACTATATATAATAAATGAACTGCCCGCTTTCAACAGTTTGGTGATGTCCTTACTAATGTTTGCCGAGAGGCAAATCCAGCCACAGCTGCTCTATGCAGATCAGGTGTATGCAGGGGTGTTCCTAGGAGTTAAGGACATTTAGGGCTTAGCCTGAACCTTGGGGATCTGTAGGGATCTTCTCCTGGCAATATTTTTCCAATACAGAAGCACTATTTTGATGCTTTTTAATGCGGTCAGGCAGCTTATTTACATTTAAAATACAAAAAAACAAAATCCCAGTGGGAGCAATTTATCTTCATTGTCAATTAGAATATGGTCAGCAAGGCAATCAGCGCCCCATCTCAGGACAGATTTGGCCCAAGAGCCTTAAACTGAGAATCACTGGTGTCAACCTGGTCTCACTCCCAACTCGTCAAATACCAGCACTTGGTCAGTGGCCCTCAGCCTCAGACACAAGCGCACCAAGGCACCCTTTAGCAGCAGTATGAGATGCATTGGGGGGCAGCGTTTTTTAATGATCCAGGCAACTACTGCAGTATAAAGAGTAAGAAAGTCTATATAGGGCAGGTAGGAGTGGAGGTGGATGTTAGTATGGCATACTAGCATTCAATGCTAGTGATGATATACTACATGAGTACCAAACATTCTTATTTTAAGCCAAACCGATTTTTTTACAAACCTAAGCATGTGCTTCTGTTGCCTAAACCTAAGGAAGTAAACCATTAAAATAAAGAGTTAACATATCACCTTGGTTTCGTCCTTCACCTTCTCAAAATGATCCCACACTTTGGATTTCCTGCCCGACATGTTATTGACTAGCCTGTGGAATAACCGCAGGTACCAGCCCTGGAAATTAACCTGACTCCTGTCTGACTGCTGAGCGTGGCCACTTCCTGTGTCTGTCCTTTCAAATTAAATTTCCACGTGGCCCAGTCAAATAGGTTTTGATATACTTTGACAAGGTGCAGCTCCAATGAATGCGACCAGTGAAATCTTGCCAAAATATTACCTTTCTGGTTGACTAACGTTTGGTAGACTATTTGGGGGCAGCCCTAGTAAACTGGAACATTGTCCCTAATCGTCCAAAACTGACGCAGCAGGAGTACCTTGCCCGTCATATTGTAACGCTGAGGGAAAATGTTCAAGTGTCTGTATTTGTCTAGTTCGGAGTGAGAATGTGTCGCTGGTGTAAGTCTTCTGTACACCACTAAAATATAGCTGCATTGATAAGCAAAGGTTTTATCAGCTGTTGGTAACATGATGAATGGCTGCGTCAATAATTTCAGTGGGGTGAAAGTCAAACAACAAATATGAGTTAAGCTGAACAACAAGCAAATAAGGACAGAAACTAAAAGAACTGAAGTTTCTATTTGGGGGATTAAATCAGACCAAGAGACACTGAATGTTACTTTACGACCTCTCTACAAACTCGAATATATTCACAGGGGCTTACATGTGGAACAATGTTATCTTTAGCCCTGAATAAAATGCAAACATTACTGGGGAAGATGTCCCTTCAAGGAAGATTTAAATTTAAATGTAACCCCCAAACTAGTTAGTTTAATTAATTCATCTTAACTCTGCCCTGCACAAATAAAAAATGACTTTGCTCAGTTTCTGCTCCAGTGAGAGAGAGTGCATTTGTGAGCTTGAGTTAGAGTGTGTGTGTGTGTATGGCAGGGCATGCAAATGTCAGCGTGCACGTCTCGCTGCTTGTGTGTATGTGTTGTCTTATAAAAGAGGCTTTTATTTATAAGAGGTATTTTGGAGCTGGATCCAAGGATTTCTCTCCGGGAAGATGACTAGCCACGTCTATGATGATAGAGCTGTTTGTGTGTAAATAAATCAGTAAAGGTCAAAAACTCCTCCACTCCAGAACCACAATTAGAGCTAGTCCTGAACTACGGGGTCTCTTGAGTACCAGGGCATTGTGTCTTTGACCCCCGCCCCCCTGTTTCCCACCAGCAGAGTGTCAGAAAACCAAGCAGAGAGAATCTGAGTGGGAGGCAGATTCAATGGGTTGCTCTCACACTGTTTACCATTTTTCATACAGCACAGTGGCAGACTGGGAGTGATGCTGACATATGCAGCGGGATTCTCTTCTGCTGTTAGAGCTTCGCTGACACATCCCGTATATGAGTCATGCATTGCCTGATAGTTACTTTACGGAGTTTAACGCGTACTCCGGGGTTATTAGATGTGAAATCTATTCAATATTTAAAAACCCTCTACAGCACACCAGGATTTGGCTGACAAATATGTTAGTGATGAATAATTTAAAGGGAACAATTTACAAAGACTAGCCACAGCAGAGGTTATGATGCTTTCTGTTTGTGTTACTCAGTGGCATCCCTGTAATATGAGAGCGAGAAAGGCACCGAGGCGGAGGCTGTGCATGGGTGCACATGTGATACTGTGTGCGGACATGCCTTAAAATATATGCTTACATATGCACGTGTGCAAGATAAATGTCTTACACTGTGCCATGAGGCATCAAGGGCACACAGGTATTGCTGCTGTTTGCTGTGAATGCAATTTCATAATGTGCCCGCATTACACACAGTGATACGGTGTTTTGTTTATGAATAAATATTGATGAAAGCTGAAAGCCGGGTGCTGTTTTTTCCATGTTTCATTTTCACTTTTTTGTATTTCTTATGAAGTGGGATGATAAGACCGCTTCAAACTGGGGAGCAGTTGTTTATGACACAGTGATGATGCAGCGAAAATATTTTTTCAAGGTGAAACGCATATTACAAAATGTTGTTTATCACAGCTGGGGGAGATGCTCTGCGCGATAGACACTGCTAACCTGTAAAATCTATATTTGTCTCATTACTAGCCGAGATATCACGCTTGTAAAAGTTTACTGTAAAACGAATGATGGAGGAAGTCATGGGCCGGTAGATTTATAAGAGTGGGAGACAGACACAGTGAGGAAAGAGAGAGAGATTCTCTTATCTCCCTTTTTTTATGTCATTGATTTATTCACACATGGGAATGAGGGCAAAACAGTATTTCATCAGAATGATTAAAACTCAAGAGAAAGATTGAGCCCCTGTGTCCTAGCCTTTGCATATTCATTTTGTTCCACGTCGAAAGAATAATTACACATTGATTATCCATGTCCAACACCAGGGGCCAATCGTTACTTTGTGAAGGAAGAAGGAAAATCTGTGGAAGCCCACAATGGTGTCCTCACACCCCAAAAGACAATTATATCCTTATCAGGAGAAAGATAGTTTGTGATTTATTACATGTTGGAGATGGTAATGATGATTTTCTAATGAATATTCAGTGATGATTAATTCTTACGTTCACATTCGACACAGGACATCTCTTAAAGTGTTAGTGTTTAGATGCATCTAGAGGTGAGGCTGCAGATTGCAACCAGCTGAAATTTCTCCTGTGTGCCAACACTGCTAAGCATGTAGGGAAAACTATGGAAGCTGACATAAAAATGCAAATGACCCTATCTAGAGCCAGTGTTTGACTTGTCCGTTCTGAGCCACTGTTGAACAACATGGCATGGTGGAAGAGGATCCGCTCCATATGTAAAACCTTCCCCCAGGAAGTGTGCCGAGCTTTGAAGCCAATTTTCACAGTGGCCAAACAGTGGTACTGCAATTTTCAGGGTCTGTCATGTTTCTTCCATTGACTTACATTGGGAAAGAGAGGTAAATCAGTGGATGCATTTTTTTGAGCGACACATAAAATTTGGAAAGCCTCGAAAAGCAGCAAGATTAAATGATTTCATCCCCACTCAAGTCAGTGGAGCACTAAACCGGAAGTTATCCATTCGCGATGGACGTTAGACATTTGGTCACACTCGGTCATGCTCGGCTGCCTTAAGTCTCTAGTGCACATGCTCTATTGGCCACACAGTGTGGAAGTAGTGCCCAAAGTCACCAGATCATCTGGGTAATTCTGCACGCAGCAGCTGAACCATTCTGGCTTCATGCGCCATTGAGCAGCTTTCATAGGCTGTTTCCAGTTTTCCTAATATATCCATGACGTAGATATAATTGTCTCAATCTAAGATTACCAAAATGCAATAATTATACAGAAACATAGTTATGAATATTATATTCCATTTCTGTATTTTTCTGAAAACAGGTATCTATCTTTGCGTTTGCACCTATCATTTACACATTACTGGCGTTTTTCTTAACGAAAACGGAGATTTTCAAAAACAGCTTCCAAAGTGAAAGTTTTTAAAAATATCCGTTTCTATGGCGACGTGTAAACAGGATAGACAGAGATTTTGGAAAACAATGACGTTGCAACTCAGTTCGCACATGCCCTGCACTGCTGCATCAACATCATTGCTACATTGGCGCACAAAGACGTCTGCTGTGCCCAATATTATTAAGTGTATAGCAGGTAACGATGCAACATAGGGTTTATATGTAGTTTATCATTGTTTTTATCACTAGCGCAAAGAGGAAAACAAATCACTGTGCATGCGCAGAACATTCTTCTATGGTGTTTGACATATGGCGTATCGCCACCTAGTGGCCTGGCATGCTAACTGCAGCAAAGAGCTGCTGTTTTTGTGTAAACAGGGATATCGTTTTCACAACTGATCGCGTAAACCCGGAATTTTTTTTAATACGGGATAAATTAAAATCCATTTTTTATTTGTATTGTATCCGTGTAAACAAGGGCTAAGTCTCCCTCCAGAGATGTTAAAAGTATGTAAAAATACTAATTAATTAATCACTGCTTTGTTTGACGTGGTTTTCCTACATAAAAATTTTTTGAATCTGGCCTCCACCCTGCAACGCTGCTTGCAGTAGGTTTCGCCCTCTGCTTTCTCCAGCGCTGGCACAGCACTAAAACAAAGTGTGTGAGACTAATATAATGGATATAGATAATATTATATTATATTATATTACATTACATTACATAATTATGAGGCTAAAATAATGATAATAACTGTAACGAGGACAACTATGTGAGACGAATATAAGAGCAGTGTGCATCAAGATGGCTAGCATTAGCGTGAGAGATTTAGCAGTACATGTTTGAGCCTCAGTCAGATCCAGACTCAGATGAAGAGTCTGTTGTGCACCAAACCAGCACTTAGCAGGTGTATCAGAATGGCAAGTGTAGTTAGCATCTTATGTTGTCTGTTAGCTTGTAATGGACAGTGGCTGACAGCACGAGAGGTTGTGCAACATAGAAAATATCTGCTATGATGTTATAGTGCGTTCACATTGGTCAGGTTTATATCCCAAAATTGCACACTCGACTCCACCATGTTTGCTGTCAAAACTTTCAGTATGCTAATGAAAACTCCGCTGTCTGGAATAACAAGTCGGCTCTGCACTGGAGGTTTCAGGTTTCTTTGCCCATGTCGTCAATATGTGTTTCCCATATTTTACAGCAATTGGCTTTTAAATTAGTGATCTAGCTTTCCTGGAGTTTGTTTGAATCTCAGATTTTGGGAAAGTGCACAGACAGGAATGTGAAAACACCTCTCTAGCAACAAACTTTGCACAGATACAAATCAGTGTAGTCAAGGTCATTTTATTTTAGTGGGCAAAGGAAAACCTCATCTTTTGAGTGGAGGGGGCTTTGACCACAGTGTTTAATTTGTCATTTGTCAAAATGAAATCATATGAAAAAGAGGAGAAATGTGAAAGAGGGAAATAAATAAATAAACCATGTAAATGAATAAAGCAGCATTTACTTTTTCTGAATAGCCTGGATATGCATTCACCATCTGTTAGGCGAGGTGAGCCATGCAGCAATGGAAGCAGTACGCTGATGTAAAATGCAAACTTCTGACACTGGTCACACTTCAGGCATTTGCAATTAAAAAGTTGTTTATCACAGCCCCCAGTCATTGTATTGAAAAGCATAGCAATGAGCTGCAGAGCTTTAATCAGACTTAGGCAGTGCTAAGAATTAAACTATCCGGGTGAAAGATGATAGCTGCTTTTTACTATTAGCTTTATGACACCCGCTGTGCTCCACTGAATAATTAAAAGCTTTATTAATTATTATGAAACAGTTCATTCCATCAGCCATATGGGAAAGATTTCACCTATGATGTTATTCAGAGTGATCATCAAAGAATTTCTATTTTGTACTCGCACAAGTGAGCAGGTCACAGACATCTACAGAATCACAACTATGAGATAGTACTTAAAGATGCCAAAGAAAGCTTTATGATTGAGAGGCTACGCTGTACAGTATTATGTTATCAGAATGAGCACGGTGAAGGTGTAAAAGGCCCTAAATTTCCACAATAGAGTTAGAGGAGTAGTTTCACATTTTGGGGAATGCACTTATTCACTTCCTGGCAAAGAGTTAGAGGAGTAAATGGATACCGCACTTGTATCTGTCTATTAAATATGGAGTTACCACTAGCAGGTTAGCAAGGTTACAAAATCCAGGAAATAGTCTGGCACATAACACCCTGTAAAAAATGCATTTGTTGCATTTATACTTTAGTTTGTCTGTACACATTTAACAACTATTGGCTAGTTGCCTCCCTCTGCCTCCATTCTCTTTGCCAAGCTAAGCTAACCAACTCCTGACCTCTCATATTGAACAGACAGATATGAGGGTGGTATCGATCTTACATCTAACTCTTGCCTGATATCAGACAAAATAAACAACTCATTAAACTTTGTTTCCATTATCAGTCTGACACTACGTCCACTCAAAGTGACTTCAGTAGGGGAGGGAGATTCGATTTTCTCTAACCAATCACGAGAGACCAACTTCTCCGCCTGAACCGGACGTCATTTTCAGTCCACACTAGGGCTGGGAGATATGGACAAAAATTCATATCTCGATATTTTCAGGCTGAATGGATAATGGTGATTGGTATCTTCTACAAAATGGGCTACATGTTTTCATTTGCAAGTCAAAGTCACATTTGAGATGTCACAAGCACTTCTAAAAAAAAATAGACTGTCATCAAAATGAAATGCAAAGACAGGGATTTCTTCCCCTGTTTGAAAATACACAACTGCACAATATGTAAATAAAAAATGATGTAAAATAAATAGCAGGGCTGTATGTTATTTTCTTTGCACATAGCACAGGAGCTACAGAGGTTTAACCGATCTGCATGAATCTCGGTGAACATAATCTAGGGACCAATATCTAAAGTTCCCTCTTGGCAAAAGTTGGAAAACTTACTAAAACTGAGCTTCTATAAGGCAATGAATATTGCGGAGGGCGTAGCTCATCACATAAAGGTGTATAACATCTCAAAGGTTTCACCGATCACCATTAGGCATTTTTTTGCCTATATTTGACAGGACAGTGAAGCATGACAGGAAGGATGGGAGAGAGAGAGCAAGGAAGACATGCAGCAAAGAACGAAGGCCAGATTCCAACCCCCACTGCTGCAACAAGGGCTAGCCGCACCTTGTGAACTACCAGTGCGCCCCACTTTTAAGTCAATACAACATATAAACACTTTAACTCTCTGCCTTTCAACGTGCTACCTCAACTACTAATGTACTAGCCCACTAACTATCCCACTATTGGCAATGGTGCTACTGTACTTTCAATAAAGCAATCATACTATCAAATTCACAAACACTCTGTCTGAATACATTGCTCTTCTTAATGGGTTCAGTTGACTATTTAATCTGAAATTTCCTATGACCTGTATCCCAAACACACACCATGTGAAACTCTACATGGGCAACTGTGCACTCAATGGGTATGGACTAGTTTTTATTTATTTAGGCCATTAATCTGTTGATCTGCAAAGCAAAGTTAAAAGACTACGATTTCCTGCATTATTGAGAAGACATGTCGATTGAGAACAGCCTTGATAGCAGCGTCCATCTTGTCTATAGAGCTCGGCATTGTTTTTATTACTTCTCATTGGTTCTGATGCACTGCTTGACAACTGCTCGACAATGCCGTTAGTTCTGCCATGGTGCTGATTGGCTAATTGAGTCCCACACGACACCCATTGGCTGTTTATTATTTTAACCAACAAATCGATATTTCATGTCACAACAAATCAGTCAGCTCAAGCTCAGTGAAGAAGGTGGATTCAAAAGGTCTGGACCTGAGCAAATCAGACTCTCCACCAGAAAACAAATCAGCGTATATCCCAAAAAATTGGCTATTCCATTAAACTATTGTATTTGCTTTTACACTGTTTCACCCAAATATCCTACAATGATAAACACTGCTCCCTTTGATATTAATTTGTTTTTTATCTTCTCTTTTGCTCTTTCCAGACTTATCAGTTTACTCCAGATCTCTGTGCCAAGCTCTGACTTGCAGCGTACTTAGTCTCCCTCTCTCTTTTGTCAAGGACACATATGTCATCCGGTGTGTGTGTGTGTGTGTGTGTGTGTGTGTGTGTGTGTGGGAGAGCTATGCAAAAGTCACTTGATTGCTTTCATTTTGTTTATGTCCCTCCATTTGAGGATCCCTATTTTTAGCCCATGTCGTTGCAGCCTCACTTTGTCATGACACTCAGCGGGGTTTTCTCTCAGCCAATATTCTTCATTACCTCTCCCTTTGCTCCTGCTGTTTTTACCCTCCAGATATCTCTTTTTCTTCTTACCTGGCGCTCCCCGTGTTCCTCACCCCATCCTCTTCCCACACCTGCACTCCTACAACAGAACCACTTAACATGCATGTCATTTACAGCTAAAACTCCTTGCAAACCCAAAATCAAATCATCATCTGTCTCCGAGTTTTATTTTTATTTAAATAACATAATTTTCTATGACAGGCTGTGATGTGACAGTGTCATTATTTCAACATGGTGTGGGGGGAAAAACAGAAGATGTTCTAATTTACAGTCACATCAGCAAAAAAAAAAAAAAAATTCACAAGGCCAAGCTGTGCGCCAAGTGTCTCTTAAAAATATAAATAAACCTCAGTCATAGTTGATGCTGTGACTTGTGTTTGCGACGCATTTCAGCAGCAAATGTCTGCACATATGGTCATACTTCATGCTGTTAAGGATGTGTTAAAAACGCAGTGGCACTTTTCCTGGGGCGAAAAGCATAGTGATCTTTTATGAAAAAAAAATGTTTAAATGTTTGTTAAGGGTTTTGAGCAGACATTTGGAGCCTACAGCAGCCTTTCATTTTGCTTACATCTGTATTTGTTGAATACCAAATGAATGCATTTTGTGTGAAGAATCGGGATACAGGTTTACATAACAAAAGAAGCATATCTAAAAAGAAAATATTCTGCTTTGCTTCAGTTCAAGCAGCATCTGTTACAGATGCATAAATATCAAGATTGTTCTGGCTTTTTTCTCGTTGTCAGAGGAGAATGTCAAAACTACAATGAAATGCGCTACAAAGGTTAGAGTCAGAGAAAACACTTAGCCACACATGAACACACACACAAACCTTCCCCTGCTATATTTAATTCATGCTGACTGAACAAACTGTCCAAATGATGCTGCACTTTGTTTATTTATGTGTCCTCTGACAGAAAAAGAACAAAACTGGATGTGACACAGTTGCAGCTCTTTCATCTACAGTCACATAACACCAGATGTTGCAGGTTGTGGTTATGCGCCATATGCCCTGCTGCAGGTTTTCATCTTTTCTACCTTCTCCATAATGCACTCATGCTACAGTCCCGCCACAATACTGCAGCAGCCACATTCAGGGTGCGACTTAAAAGGCCAGAGTGAAGGATTAAAAGGGGGATATTTTGGCAGATATGGAATATAAAAAGCATGTTTTGTTTAGTGTATATACCATAAAACAAGAATTGCCGTATTTGTTACCTTAGAATGACTGGTTATATCTACATAGGAAGCAGGTTCATGGAGACCACCATGTTGCACCACCATGTTTCTACAGTAGCCCCAAATGGACAAACCAAACACTGGCTCCAGACAAGTCCACTCGCATTTTTGCATTGGTAATCATAGTGATGCCCCTCCGTGGTGAGAGCATCAGAAAAACACTGATTTTCAATGTGAAACTGCTTCATTCAGTATTTTTATCAGTTTTAATGATCTGGGACTGGTTGCACAAAACACCTTAACATTGAGTATGACTCTTAAGGTTTAATTTCACCTCATCCGAGGGACTTACAGTTGCAGAGAATCCTTTAAAAGGGTTACTTTAACTAAGAAAAAACTTGAACTCATTTACTGCATTGAAAGGGATTGTACAGGGGTAAAAGGATCCATGGAGATTGTTTGTTTTCTTGGACTCACAGCGGCCTGTTTTTATCTCACAAAGTTGGCTTATAGTTACATAGTGAAAAAATGGCAGAAGAATCTAAGACAAGACAATCATATTGGTCAGAGGAGGCAAGATTATACTTCTGGAGAAATACAATCGTAGAAAGCACAAACTACAAAGTTAATTTGACCCCTAATATTATTATTATTCCACAGGCTATTTAATAACATGTCGGGCAGGAAATCCAAAGTGTGGGATCATTTTGAGAAGGTGAAGGACGAACCCAAGGTGATATGTAAACTCATCTTCATTGGTCGACTACAAACATGACGTATCATCTGAAACATGGAAGTAGCTACATGCCCATTAGCCCACAGCGTCATTAACAGGCGGCTCGCTCAGTGTGTGACGTGCACTTGTAGATAAAATATAGGCCTATATTAATGAAGGTTCATTAGTACGGTTTTGTATTTCTCTGTAATGTAGCACAGTGTTAACAATGTTACTGATACTATTCTTCCTCACACCTTCAACTCAAACCATTGTGTTGCCCCGCCCAAAATATATAACTTAAATAAACTAATGTTTTTTTTGTTTGTTTTTTTTATTTTCATTTACCACCATAAATTCGGTCATGTTGCAGTTAAGACAGAGTCACTGGTACTTTTTATTATTTGATTGCAAAGCTTTTTTGTGCAACGGTCTAGGGATTCCATAGGTATAAGACCAAGACATGGAGATAACTATAAATACTTAAGTGAACATTTTAAGGAAACCTTAAGGGGAGGACTTACAAGTGTTTTGTGCAACCAATTTTATTTTGAGGGAAACCTTAACTAGGACTTTAAGGAAAATCTTAACTCAAGGTTTCTTGTGCAACCGGCCCCTGGTCCTTTTTATTTTAGAGAACTATGGTGAACAATGAACACTGACGGAATCCTAACCAGGAGTTCACACTTGGCACATTGGAAACGTTTCAGCTGGTTGCAATCTGATGTCTCACTGCTAGATTCCACTACATCCTACAAACTGCTCCTTTAAACGGATTCAAGTTTGCAAGAAAAACACAATACCACCCAATACCAATACCGCAGCATTTGAAAAGTAAATGTCAAAACAACGTCTACACACACATTAAAATCTGAAAAGCTGAGAGACCGTCAGTATGGACATGTTTCCTCTCACAGGCCACTCACAGTGTTACTCATAATGGGTTTAGGCCGTGTGGTGACAACTTAGCTGATGGATGAGGTGATTATATCGCTCTTTTGCTTCACTCGAGGACAGTCCCCAGTTCCTAATTGGTAAGAGAGCAGACGACAAGGGAAGAGACGTCTCCCTCTCTTTCTCTCTTCTCCCCCTCTGTCCCTCCCTTACTACTTCCCCAGTTCCCAGTCATTTAACTAATCTTGTTTTATCCCCTTGTCGACAGGCGCAGGACTCAGGCGGTAAAATGGAGTGCAGTAGAGATAACTTGCATGGCAGGGCCGCAGTAATTTAATGGGAACAGATGTTTCCCCTGCTAGAGTGACAGCAGATCCTTCTCCAGCTCCCTGAAGGGAGGAGCGGACACATTACAGATGGTTGTTGTGCCTGTGGTCATCATTACTAAGGCCCAGGTTTGGACTGGGCTCCAATCCGGATGGAGATATGAAAGCGGTGATGGACAAGAAGAGCCCCGGATAAAAATGACTTAAAAGACCTTTGGCTCGAAGCTTGAAACAGAAGCAGTGATGCAAAAGTGTGAGAGATAGAGGATGCAAGAGAAAGAGGTGTGTAAACACAGCGTGTGTTTTTGAGGGTGTCCTTCTACGTGTCCATGAACTCATTTACCTGCGTTTGTGCTGTATGTACTGTATGTGTGGGCATATCTGTATTTGTGTTTGAGACACAGTCTGTATGATTTCATCACCAGAGATGGCCTCCACAGACAGTGAGGGAGCAGACACTGATTGACCCGGGCACTGCACAACAAACAGGCAACAACAAAAAATGTTAACACTCCCATAGAGGGAGACAGAAGTGCCTGAAATATATTCCTCTCTGCCTTCTGGAAGGAAGAATCCGTCTCAATAACCTGCTCAAATTGAATTTTTTTTCCTTTTGTGTCATACAGAAATGACCAAACATTTCATCAAGTATTTTCTTCTGCATCATGTTTGTAATTCAAGTTGTCAGCTGTGCTCCGCAGGTCAACATCACCCCACTATTCCTGTCTGAAGCACTGCCATTCAGAGGTATTTTCAGGGCTGCACGATATGCACAAAAATATTGCAAATTCTTTGACAGATATTGCGATTTTGATACGAGTTGTGATTTTAATAGGAATGCTTATTTTTGCATTTTATCTTCAGTGAAAAAAGCAATGCACTCGATTGGAGTAAACAAGGGAGCAGCGAAGCAGTCTTGAGCAGTCTTGTTAAAAAAAAAAAAAACTGAATTTTTCCTAGGACTTTCCCCCCTGGAGTCATGTGTTTGGAACCATGTGAGTTCATTGAGTCATTTTAAAGTACGTCCTCGCCATGTTTTTTTTTTTTTCTAAACCTATCCACAGTAGCTTTACTTGCCTAAACCTAAAGACATCCAACCATGTTTCTTTACCTAAACCTAACCTCTGTAACTTTAGGTCAATTACATAACTGTACGTTAAGGATGTAACGTCATTCGTGGGGTACTAGTTCGTAGGGGTGTATATCACTGGTTTCATCATGATACAAGTCCAATTCTTTGGACAATGATAGGATATTTGCCGATATTAAAATGTCTGCAACAAGATGGTTTTGATACAATTCTGGGACCTGCGATTGATATAAGACGATATCATAAAAATAAAAACAACACATAAATAATATAAATAACTGTAACCACTTAAGGGCAGTAAATTTTACTTTATACTGACGCCACTAACAAACATTAAACAGCACATGGAACAAGTTAGCCTTCAGGTCTTTCTGTCAGAAAGTCCTCTCTGGAAGAATTATTTTCATTTTACCCAAACCATCATCTTATTCATAAAACATCAGGTCTATCTGGCCTAAAGCCCTGAAGGCAAACTTCTCCAAACAGCCATAAAACATGGATTAACAACAATATCATTTAACAAAGGTATAAAATTCAGCTCAAGTTAACTTGGCTAACTGCCAAGGTTAATGGACATGTTGATTTTCATTGCATAAATTAGCTTAGCTCAGACTTTCCTTCATTCATAACTTAACAAATGACATTATTTAGAATTTTTCTTAATCATCGCTCGGTTGAATTTTAGCCTTCATGCACATTTTTGAAACAGCAGCTAATGTTGCGGTGGTGAGAAGTTAGTGGAGTGAGATGCCCATCCAGCCAAGTAACATTTTTTTTGTTTTGTCACAGGTGCAATTTTGGCGCCCCCCTCAGGATGGTGCCCTAGGCGGCCGCCTATATCGCCTATGGCAAGAACCACCACTAAACACTACCTCATGTTTTATCTCATTATGGCATTGTTAACATACAGCATGTGCTCTGTCTGTTGTCCTGTATTTTCTCTGAAATCGAAAATATTTTCACTCTGCTGATTTATTCCAGGGTAAATTAAGTTAACCTTATTGTCTTTCTCTTGATTGCTTGCCATCTGCCTGCCGCTGTTTGACGGTGACACAGACTTTCAAAATAAAAGCCTATGCTAAAGATGACGACGTAGATCGATGTTTTCACTTTGCATCAGTGTGACTGCATCGTTGATCATTAAATCGATATATCAATCCAGATTGAGGGATCGTTGCACCGCTACTAATTTGTGGGATTTCATATGCACGGTTCTATGAGAATATGTTGACATCTGGAATATGATTTGTAGGCCGGGGCATCTCCGTTGTATCACAATGCTTCACTTATAATGGTAAGTAGGCATGTATCAAAAAATTGCAGCTCCTGCAATTGGCCATATCGCAATTTCAATAATATTTTTGATTTACTGTGCAGCCCCAGTTTTTTCCCCAATTCACTATGTTAAGAAAAATAAAGATTTATATCTTTTTATTTCTAATTAAAGTTGCTAATGATTGAATCTTTCTCTTCTTAAAGTTTCATTTGCAGTTTCTCAATAAATGTCCAGTTCTTTAAATACTAAAAAGGCCTGAGCAATGCAATTCATGTGCAATTCAAGACTACAAGCTTCAACAAATGAACGTCAAGTGTAATCTATAGGGACTGAGATGACAAACACTAGAAAATACATTAATTAATTACATTACATCAATTAATTAAAAGCAGCCACATGGTTATCCGTTTGTTAGACATGATTGAAGTGGACTTGCGCTGTAAAGCCGCACTTAGCGAGCACAAAAAGATCATTCACCGTAAATCCTGTGGCTCCTGGTGAGGATACCAGTTCCAAATGAAAACATCCACTCGATATTTGAGCTTTTTGTTTTGATAGTCCTGCCAGTTCATTCTGCACTGATATTTCCCGGAGATTGCACACCCTAACAGTTCCACCGGAAGGTAATCCATTCAAGTAAACAATGATTTTGCCAATCACTCCCTCCCTGTGCCTCTATCCCCAACCTCTCAGCAGAAATTCATTTTATGATACAATCTAACCACACTGTACAAAGAGAGACCGGGGATTTTATTGGTATGTACTATAAAAGCTGTGTATTTCCCATGTGTGTATTTTGTCTTGGATTTCTTACAGGATGAGTTAACAGACCAGCAGCCACATCTTACAGGCCAATAGTTCCGGGTTCAGAGAAATATTTTTTTCATTTTGCATCTTGAAAGGCGTACACGTCAGTCATCAATAATACTGCAGCTGTTAACTGCTCAGTTTGGCTACAGTTGATTCATCCTTGTATATGCATTTGTGTTCAAACTGAACCCACACACTCTAGTGTTAATATAACAAGACACTTACCATTATTTATTCACCACACTGGACACTAAATGAAGCCATATTTCAGCATATGCACAGAGATTTATTGAAATTATTTGCTAAAGGGGGTATTTTTCCAGAGAATATTGAGAATGGAGCTGAAAGGCGAGCACAATGGGACCTCATAAACTTCCACTGACAACTGACACATCCAGTGTCAAAAAGCAGCGCCATACTGATTGTACAGTATGTTCCCACTCCGAGCTCCCCAATAAGCGAATATGCAATTTATGTGCATATTAAATGCAAGATCACTCCTGGTTTTGGGAAAGAAAAGCTGTCATATTCGTAAGAGGATGTGCCAATTGGAAAGGTCACAACTGTCTATAGAGAACAAATGAGGCCGGTAATCGTTTTTCCTGCCAGGCTTCTACAGGCACATAAAAGACCAGGTGCTTGTCTGAATCTTGATGATCCCCTCTAAGTGAAATCATTGACGCGCATCCAGCTCAATTAAGCAGCTACTATGGTGAGCAAGGAATGATCACATTCCTGTAGTAGACAGTGAAAAAAAGTCACACTGTGCGATGACAGCGTCACAAGAAGTTAAATTATTAGTTATGATTGGCTGTAATGTGGCTGATGACTCTGGGAGGAATTGTAGAGTTAAGGGGACTCTTTAAATCCTGTTTCAAAACACTTTTACTTCACCCAAAATAAGCCAGCAGACAAATTGCCTGTGACATTAACTATACCTCTGTGAGAGCTCAGGAGCTGTTAAAACGCTGTGTACTGTTACACCTCAAGGTCGTGTGTGGCACTGGGTGAGGAGGATTACAGGCTCTAATGGACAGTGCTCGACTTTAATGAAGAGCCCTGATGAGGAGACAGATTGGTCCCCATCGACAGATCAGCTCCTGCCATTTCCATTTTCATGGGTGCCCAGATGCATCACGGGTGGAATTTCATGGCTGATTGCTGATCCCTGCGGACTAAACGCCTTTGCACATACAGTGTATATATGTGTGTACATATTCAAGCCAGATGTTGTAAACATTCAGGGATCAGCCTAAACATAAGTGGGTCTGGGGTCATGCTCCCCTATTTTTCAAGCCATTTGAGATAATATGCCTAAAAAGCTCTGCATCATTTGAAAAAAAAAAAAAACCATGACAGTTGCCAAGAGAAAAAAATCATCCTGTAGAGCCTACATCCTGTTTTGTCCTCCAACTGTTTTCATCACTCTGAAGCAATAACAACAAATGCTGAGGATGACTAATTTACACTTCTGCCACCTTACAGAGGCACAAAATGTTTGATCGCACTATTTTTAAGTTACACAACATAGGTAGAGAAGGAATTGGCGTAAACAGCATTACTAATCTTGAAATCTATTTTTGTTATACTATGCTGAGAGGAGTTCATAGAATGAATGTTTAGCTGACAAATCTGCCACATTTAAAGGTACAGTGTGTAGGATTTCGGGGCAACTATCGCCAGAAATGGTATATAACATTCATAACCATGTTTTTATTAGTTTAAAATCACCTGAATACAAGAATGGTTGTGTTTTTGTTACCTTACACTAAGACATTTATTTCCACATAAGAAGCGGGTCCTGTTTCATGGCTCCGCCATGTTGTTCTACAGTAGCCCGGAACGGACAAACCAAACACGAAAGGCCTTTGGGTTCAATTTTCTGCATTTTAAGCATCCGTCAGAAGCATTCAGGGAGCTGTTCAAGAATCAGTGAAGAAAATGTGGAAGCGCAACACATCCGTGACAAGCCAGAGGAACGGGTCGCACAGTATCCTTTCATTACTCAGACAGCTCATGTTCAACAGGTCAGAGAGTAATATTCAGGATTCAGGATGATGATGACCAGGAGGAAGATGTGGACAGTGTGGAGATAGAGATGTAGGACAGCTCTGCCACTTCATGCAGCTCCCGTGTCAAATGCAAGACGTGGGGAGAGACAGTGGTGACGGATAAATAACTCCAGTTGAGAGAACCAAGCAAGGAGGAAATGTGTCTTTTGATTTGGTCTCGTACTGTGAATTTTCGCAAAGCATAGAACAAAAAAACGCATCAGACTGAGTGTGCAAGGATTCTGTGCGTTGCGATTTTTCAGGTAGTGGTTAAAAAAAAAAAAACTCATCCAAAACAAAACAGACTCAGTGTCCTAAACTCCAGATAGGGCCTTTTGCGTTTACATGGCCTCCACAGTCCTCCCATACGCAATTTGCAACCTCACAGCTAGGTGCCACTAAATCCTAGATACTGGATCTTTTCCATGCCATAATATCTGGACTTTTTAAATTTTTTAAAAATGTTTAAAAAAAATTAATTTTCTTAAACTCAATAAAAAACAACAAAAAAAGCCAAGTAAATGTGTTTTTTAAATACTAAATCCGCTTTTACGTCTGGAACCCCCGCTACAATGGGCTTGAGACGTGCCCCCATTGAGGACTTGGCTCAGATTCTGGAGTTACTCTCTTATCCTGAAGCCTCCTTAAGAAATCTGATCCCGTCTGATTCGGCAGTGGGAGCCTCTTGCGACCACATGCCTTTGCTGGTGTCGACCCCAGCAGGATTTGAACCCTGGACCTTCTGCATTCCACATCGAAGACGAGTGCTCTAACCACTACGCTAGAAAGACCCCATATGTGGTGTCTAATACAATTGGATTCAATTGGAATTTTTTGGGGAAAAAAACAGATTTGGGGCCTTCGAGAAAACATTTGGGGCTGGGGCCCCCAGAAGCCACCCCTCGCTCCATCTATGGTAAATACGGTTTCACAGAGGTGGTGACGGGGTGTTTTACAGTCAGCTTAGACTGATCCATTTCAGATACAGCAGAGAGTTAAGCCTGATTTGTCTCATGGTGAGTTTTTACACTCCTCCATATCCGGAACATTCACACACACAATGTATTGTAAATGGATTTCAGGATGTAATTCAGGCAGCCTTACACACATATGGCTTATATGAAGAGTAATCAGAAAGCTGTTAAAATTTCCTGATTAGAAAAAAAAATCTTCTGACACAGTTTTTTTTTTTTCTTTTTTTTTTTTTCTTGCAGTCTGCGACCAGCAACGTGAATTGGATTGTGGTTGAGTCCATGATACTTAATCATTTTCTTATCAGTGGTTGCTGTCAGAGCCCAGCTAAGGAATGACCCCAAAAGAAAGAGGAGAAATGAAGGACGGAGGGCGCCTTATGCTAGCCCGTTGTCTCCTTTGAGCTCGGTGACACACCTGCTTATTGACACCGGTGCTTTATTCCACCTGAAATCCCCTCCTGATACCCACTCTGTGAAGGTTAATGGGGGATAAAGCATTTTGTCATAAAGCTCACAGCAGCACCTTTTCTCTGGCTCTGGCATTACAGCCAACAGGCAGGACAGAAGAAAAATTTATATCGCAGCCAGCGGTCACTAGTGAACAACTTGTCATCATGGCCTATTTCAGAACGATATACCCGCTAGTGCCAAACTGTGGATGCTTCGAGTACAAGGGCACAGCTTAAGATGTGTAGTGAGGGTTTATCATTGGCCACAGACAGGATGCGTGTGCGCTGTGGTAAACACTAATAAATCAAATCAGCTTGATCAATCAATGTATTGTAGAAGATATAAGAACATAGAAACATTCTTATTAAATAACAAAATCTACTTGAAGAACTCTCACTCTCAGGTGTGATAACATGAAGTGATGAAGGTCAGATTGGGTTGTTTTTTTGGGACAGAAGTCTATTTGACATGCAGGTAGAAGACTTTTCCCCACTAAAGGTCTCCAGGGCCTTGAGGAAGTGAATGTACCCACAACATAGTGCGTCATTGTCCATCCATGAAATGCCCTCAGCTAAAAGCCTCAGTGCTTTTTCACCGTGAAACCACTGAAGTTTTAATATTGTCTGGGAAATAAAAAGAAAAATATGTACTGAGTTACTGAGGAGCAAAGCAATCGGGCACAGTATCGATACACCGATGCCTCTTGTCTGATGATTTAAACCCTGAACAATGATTGCTGCTACACTAAGGATAAGGACAAAGATGCTCTGAGAGTATGCTGTATTTAAAAGATATTTTCTTTCTTTCTTTCTTTCTTTCTTTCTTTCTTTCTTTCTTTTTTTTTTTAAGCAGGCTTAAGTGTTTCTTCCATGACAATTAACTTCAGCTGGGCGAGCAATCCACATGATTCACAGTGCATTTCGGTTAATTAGAGATGAGCGTGACGGCTGGAGCTCTTTTTGACTTCTATATAGAGTGAAACTAAAATAATTCAATTATATGATGGGGTAAATTAGGTAAGTGATTGAGTCGTTGCGGCCCACACATACACACACAGAGGCACACACACAGTAAACTTTATGAACCACCACACAGTGCACAGCATTTGTACATGTTTATGTGTATTTATAGAGCAACACTGCCCCCAGCTGAAATGTGGCATGTGCTACTGGTGCTACACAGAATACATGCAGCAAGAAAGTGAGCACAAACACAAACTGTGCATATGTACCAGACCAAAACACACTTCTTCAAGATGCATATTTATGCAGAAACATGGTCCAAGAAATGTTCATTTCAAATGACGCTGATGACTGACTGGACTCTTGTGTTCTGAAACTGAAAATGTGCCAGCACTGAAAATGTGCCTGAGTTTTAGCTGATAACTCACAACCAGTGATACAGCAACGAAATAAATGGACTGGAAATTCTGCTTTTTTGTTGCTACAGTGTTGGCTGTTAAACAGAAGTCACGCTCCATGTTTGCAACTTTTGAAGAGGCAGAATTTATTTCCAATCACCTGAAATGCTGCTTTCAGTTATTGTCGAATCATATGTTTAGTAACCACAAAACACTGACTAACACTCGTCAGGATTAAATACCAGATGACTCATATTCATACTCTTAATAACAGTGATTTTCTTGCAAAATCTCCATAACTGACACATAATTTATTATCATTATTTTGTCATCTGTGTCCTTAGTTCTCCAACAAAAATTCCTTATGGTTCTGGCTTTTATATCCCTCAGTTCACTGAGAACTCTGTACTGTATTTTCCCGCAGACTCCCTTACTGATAATAATCTCAATCCTTGTAAATGTGTCTGAGACAATTTCCACTTTAGAGAGTTGTTGAAGTGTGTGTGTAATAAATGCAGTAGAGTCTAATACATTTTTGTTTTTGAAATGTGAAGGATTAGAGTTATCGTAGATTTATGACTCATGATTATATCATCTGTAAATCACTTTATAGTTTGCAAGACAGTAAATCAGCATAAAAATATGCCAAAAACTAATGTTAGTATGTAGTCGAGTAATCACAATATCTTTTTGTGTTGTCTGACTCTTATATTAGAATTTCAATAATCAAATGGTTTGACAACTGAACAACAGGGTGTCTACAGTTATCAGAAACTTACATTTAATGCTTTTTAAGACCCTTTCAAAATTATTTTTTAACCAAAATAAAATCAACACCAATTTTTGGATATCATCTTTTTCTTATTCAAGCATGGCAGGTGAGTATAAAGTCAAGTATTATGTGTAGTCCTGTGCAGAGGTAGGTTTTATGTAGGAATATAGTTATTTAAGTGAGTTAGTCTTAAACTACATTTGCCAACAGTCAAAACTGTGGACTTTGAAGCAGAAGAGCTGAAATAATTTGGCAAAAAACAGACTATTTAATGACTTTTAAGGCCTTATATTTCTAGAACTGATTTACGGCATTTTAAAACTTTTAAAGGAACTGCATATGCCCTGAACAACCACACAGCTCACTCATCAAATGGCTAGTACAGTCTATAGAGTTATGATCAGGGATGGACTAGGACTGAAATTTAGCCAAGGACTTCGACATAGAGAGGCAGTAATTTTAACATTTTATACCACACATTTTTGTGGCATAAAGAGAATCTGATGATACTGAAGACCTTAAAGACACCTAGGATTACTTGTTGACGCCTGCCTCCCCCAGGTTGTGTAAGCACATCACCACTGCACTGAATCAAAACAAGACTAGTCCAGACAAGCCTCAGTGAGCATTAAGTCACAGTATACTAAGTACTGCTTACACCAGTACCAGACTCCAACAGTCAGTCCACTGGATGCCAAAACAGTTACAAATGCTCACATTTATATATGCGCACTTAAATACTCTGTTTTTCAATGCATAATTAAAACTAAAGTGCAGTCCCATACAAACATAACAAATAAAAATGTGTTTGTGGAGACACAAACAACCAAGCACCAAGGTATACAGGCCTATACCTTCTCAAAACGCCAAGGTAAATGGAGACACTCCTACCTGTCAATGCGCAGCAGTCCAACAGTCATCTGCAACCTTGGCCCCTTCATCACGGAAAACATCTGTCAGTTTGGCGCATTTGACATCTCACAATTTTAGTTTCACTTTTTTGCGTTTTAGCTCGTAATATCTCTGCAACACACATTTCTTTTTCAGCTCCAGTCTTCTTGCCTTTCGCCCTTTCCGCTAATGACGTTTACTTCAAAAACTTCGCACAGGTGTAAACTCCTAACGATGATAACGACTGAGCCAATCAGATTTCAGCAGAGACGAGGATCAGTCCAAATTTGGAGGGGCCGCTCGTTTCCCCCCTCGATATTTAAAGTATTAGATTGGCCCGGGTTACAGGCAGCGTTCTGACATCAGTGACTGAAAAATAAAAACCATATGACCACTACATGGTGCGGGAGTCTTCCAGGGGCCAGTTGGTCATGATCCAGTCAGACTGGAAAAACAATTGAGAAAGGAAGATCTGCTGAAGGACTATCACTCACTCTTTTGTGCATCTTGTTCAAGTGTTGTCATCAGGCCTCTCTGTGGTCATTTCAGCAGCCACATCTCAATTATATGAAAAATAAAGTTTCTTATGAAATGACCTCCATCGAGTTTTTGGATGAATCTGCAGCACCTGCTTTCACTTTTCATTGAGCTACATTTTAAATGTATGGAACTCAGATCTTACCGAGACATTACATAATCACTTGTAAATTATCCGTCCCATCTTATGAATGTCTTCACTTGGCAGCACCATACCCATCCCTAATTGCATCACTCCATTAACTCAATGTATCTTCCACAAGAGGTCAGCAAAAGCAGCCCAGTTACACTAAATGATTTGTTTTCATGTCTTTGGAAAGTCAATAACCCCCCAGAGGATTATCCTATACAGCCTGCTGCATAAGAAGCACATTTGTTTATTACATTTTCTAGCCGTGACAAACAATGCCCCCCAAAAATGTATTATACTCAACAGCCTCTGCAGACATGAATGTGCTCATATGTGGCTGCATATCCTGGGAGCAGAGGAGCTGTTACCCAGATGCTGTTTAAGAAAACTGCCCTCAAGTTCTGCTTTAGAGCTCATATTTTTGATTTATGAGTCACACATGTAAACCACATGCTGTGCACAAGTATTTCCTGGTTACATGTGACTGTAGATGTGATGCAGCAGTAGAATAAAGACATGCAAGCAGAAATTAAATACAACAAAGCACACAAAAGAAATGTTTTAATACTCTCCAGCGATGCCAAACTTAGACTAATGCCTATTATTATGTTTTACACCTCTTCCATGAGCTGTCACCATGGTTCTTATATCTAAAATCACAGCCTTATTTTGGTGTTTGCTCATTATATTTCCAACTTTTTGTGAGCACACAAAGGCAGCATGACAGGTCCATCATTGCCAGCAGGTGGCTCTACTTACATACATGCTCTAAAAGTAGTAAAACCTTTGGCCAGTTCCTTTTTACTGTAAATGATGTCCATGTGATTTTGTGATGTGCTAACCTGAGGCACTCTCAACTGCACCGTGTGTCTTTTATTTATAGAAATTGAAATGATCTGTGGCTATAAAAATACAGAAAAGCATCACATGCATACACATTTGTAACATCATATGACATGAAATAACACCATAAACTTTGATAAGGTCAGTGTGAATTCATAATGTAAACCCCCAGAGGAACCCTGCAGGAGTGTTGCAGCTTAAAGCATCTCTTAATGTAGTGAACAAATGTCACGTGCTAAAATGTCAACCGTAAAAACTACCATAAGGGAGGAAAAATAACAAGAGGCTTTTTATGCACAGGCTTGCCCTTTATCGTCCGGTGATGCAGGAATGTGAGGGGATGCTGAGTGTCCACCTGATACACTGCTCTGCGCCCGGGGGAGGGTCTCCAGTCTCCACTCTGGCTGCCATAACACAGCTCAGCTCAGGCAGGCAGGCAGGCAGGCGGGGGGAAGCGCATCATCCTCAGAGAAACATGATCATCAGGGGAATATAAACGCGTTATTCGCCTCCGATCAGATGATTCGACAACTCCATGCGTTTTGCCGTATCCTCCAAAGGACATAACACAAGAGGCAGGCGTGCAAGGAAAGACACAAGCCGACATCATCAGCCGCTGCGCCGCTGTGTGAGGCGAGGTCATCGCGGAGTAACCAAGGTAAGAGGAGAGGGGGGAAAAACAGCAGTGAAAACCAGCCGGGCTACTTTTTTTCCATCTGCGTATTTATGCGTAAACACCAACTGTTTTCTGTGGACTGTGTACCCAACATCGTTTTTAAAACCTCTCCTTGTACTCAGTGTAGCTGCTGGGATGTAACAGCCGACGTGCGTCTCCCTTATAATTAGACCATACTGCATTTCGCTCAAAGCAACAACACATCTCCAGAGAAAAAACAGCATGCAGGCCACAGGGATTGGACATGATATTCCGTCTGCCATTCCTGTAGACAACATACAGTAAATATGGGTTAGTGGAGCAAATCCACACGCCCCGCGACCACCAGGATGCCCCATGTGATTATTTGCTCTTCTACCAATAATTGATTTTACATACATTTTAGAGTCATCTGAGAAATCGGTGATTTCATATCGATCAGGTTTTATGGGGATGGGGCGCATTGGATATGCAGCATCCTCACTGGTCTAGACAGAAAATGCAAAGAGGGGCGAGTACACGTAGTACACATGTAGCTACTAGACAGGCCTGCACACTGCATACAGTCATACTGGCTGCTCTATCTTACACAGCATGTGTTGTTTTCTGATATCACTCCAGAGAACATTTTATTTTGATACAAAGGCATATTCAGGTCACATTTTGGCTCCTTCATCCATTTCACACATTCTCTCAGTTTATCATATTTGCAGCATTTTCATTCAGGCACCAGTGACAATAACTGACCCATGAATGTGACACACAAAAGTAATACAGATGCATTTTCATAGCTGTGATTGGTTAGCACAGGCTCTGCTCTTAGTATGATAATAATGTGACAATGAGATGTCATCATCCTTGCAGCATGGGAAGCTGGTGGAAATGCCATGTGTTCACACGTGAATTATAAATGTCCCCCCACTCACCATAACCTCATTCACAATAACTTCACCTTCAGCTCCATCCCTGATTGAATGGCCTAAAAGCTGATGTTAATTTTAGAATTACCTCAGACTCCTCATCCGCGGTCTGAATATTGGGCTACATCGCCCACATCTTTGTCACCTCGGGAATACGCGAGTTATAGTTAGACACATGCTAATTTGGAGATTAATTTCTCGATGATGACTTTTCAATATCCTAAGGTGAGAAGGATGCTGATGTGTTCAAAGAGACCTGTTTTGAACTGGTTAAGCGTAGCCGTGGGTGTGAATGGGTGGGCAGTTTATGTAAACTTTGACACATGAATGCAGGACATTGATATGACAGCAGCCTGTGTAGAAAGACATGAGTCACTGTTGAGTCAACATGATCCGTTTCTCTTGCTTAAAATGACGTGTATCTGCTTGAGGGATAATTCAGAGGTTGCCATAGATGCTCTATCAGATGGCATTCATAAAACCTAATTCAGCGCTCCAGGTATGAGATTAGTATTTAGTTAACACCTGAGAGAAGAATGGGGAAAGAGTAGATGGGGGAGATGAGGTTGTGGAGGTGGAAGATAACCAATGTGACTATGTGATGGCTTTAAAAGCTGAGACATTTACGAAAGTGTAAGTCTAGTAGTGTCCTGTCAAATGTTGTATCTGAACTTCAAACACAGTCACAGTAGGTCACTGAATCCATTTTTCTATCCTAGTATATAAAAAGTTAAGTAACACGTCTTCCTTTTTACAATCATGTTGGAGTGCACTCAAACCGGTTAAGCTGTTTTGGAGAGTTTATGCTTCACGCTGACAAATTTAAAGGGGACCTATCATGCTCATTTGGGATTCATACTCGTATTTTGTGTTTGTACTTGAATATTTCACATGCCTTAATGTTTCGTTTCTGCACTCGAGGTATCATTGCAACATCATTGCAGCCGGGGAAATGACTGTAATGGAGTGTAGTGGCACTTTCTGTGGTAAAAATCACAGATAAAAGTTTTTAAACAAATTCTTCACATTCTAACACGTTCCAGTGGGAATATAAAGTGAAATCAGGGGGAAATTAACAACATCAGTAACCAAAATAACTTGTTTCTTCTGTGTTAGCATGCAGCTACATGTAGCAGTGTACTTGCAGCTGGGGGATGACTGTGTAGCGTCACTTTTTACTGTGAAAAATCACCAAGAAAAGCTCATTCATTCATTTTCCGTAACCGCTGTTCCTCTTGGGGGTTGCGGAGGGGCTGGGGCCTATCCCAGCTGACATTGGGCGAGAGGCGAGGTCCACCCTGGACAATGGGCCAGACTATCACAGGGCTGACACATAGAGACAGACAACCATTCACACTCACATTCACACCTACGGGCAATTTAGAGTCACCAATTAACCTGCATGTCTTTGGACTGTGGAAGGAAGCCAGAGTACCCTGAGAAAACCCATGCTGACACAGGAGAACATGCAAACTCCGCACAGGATTTGAACCAGGAACCCTCTTGCTGTGAGGCAAAAGTGCTAACCACTACACCACCTTGCCGCCACCACTAAAAGCTTCTAAACCTAATTCTTCCCAACCATTGATGTTCCGAGCAGGAGTGTGATCTATCCTTTATAACATCGGCAACCAAGACTGCATGTTTCCCTGACGTTAGCACATAGCTACATGTAGCAGTGTTGGCTGCATAATGTAAACACATGCAGTAACTTGCCTGAAGCAGGTAGTCATATAAAGAAATCTGTTACGGGCAGCCAGTTTTAAAAGTAGAAGAAGAAGTTTGAAACAGAATATCCAGAAAGGTCTGAAGTCTGAGGTCTTTGCTCACAAGGCCATGTTTAATGTGAATGTCCTGTGTGAATGTGAACATTTTTTATTATGTAAATATATGATAGATAATATGGAAAACATATTAGGTCCCCTTTAAGACAGAGAGGAGTTGTACAGAGGAGCAAAGCTTTTATGCAAACTGATTTATATTTTAACACTGTATTATCTTGATTACACTCTTTTATCTCGGCTGGCACGTTCAGCCATGCAGGATAATAAGAGGTTAATTTAGCCGTATAAATGTTTCATAAGGTGAATGGGTAATTATCCTTCATAGTCTGCAGATCTGAACTGTGGTAACTTTTGTCACCGTTGCCTTCTTTGTCTGTTGTCTGTCACCATTTCCACTGATTGTTAATGAAAAAGAGGCATGGCCGTACAAATGAATCCGTCTAGAGAACTGAACCTCAGCCTTGATCATGAAGTGTGTTGGATAAAATTGGTTGTATTCCTCATACATGCAGCTAGGCAGCTATGTAGGCCAGGGATGCACTGCTCTGTTACAATCTTAAGTCACTACATCCATGCACATTTTATTAAAGAAGCACCCACTGCATCATCACAACCCAGTTTCAAAAAGTTCTTCCTTTGCAAAAACCACTGAAGTTTATCACGCTTCTTTGATACACATCTGTTTGAGGTGTAGCCACTTGAAGTGCAAAGTCAGTGTCTCATAAGTAAACTATGACTTGTGGTGTATCTTGCTGCGAGAACAGGAAGTGCTCGTGTGGTCACTGTCTAATAGATAAGGAGGAAATTGACTGTTCATTTTAATGAAAGTGCTACTGTGCTTAAACACAAAGAGCAGTTTCATTATGTACAAAGGAGTCACAGAATGCAGCTACAGGATCAGAATATAGTTTAAAATATCACACCTAACAATGACTTCATATCACGTATTTAAGTACGTAATAGTCATGACTGGAATGTTGGTTCACTGTTTGCGTGTTTCACAGTTGTTACAGTTTCCGTCCACTTACACTGGACTCCAGTGAAAGGACCAAACTTGTCACCCTTGGATGAGCTGCAGTATCAGAGTAGATGAGTGCTGAAGCTGTAATTGCGATGATTATTATCTCTTGTCCCTAGCTTCACCTATATTGTGGCCCAGAAGTGTCATTTTCAGAGTCCTCAAACTTGAGCATGGAGATTACTCTACTCATCCTCTGATATGATGAAGGCATAAAAATAATATTTCTCAGCCATTTCCCTCGGCAGTAGCCACTTATTTTAAAGTGTGGGTGTCCGAGGCTCAGGCTGTGATATGCTCAGTAGACCAGTCCCTTAATGTTAGGACTTGTGGTAGCAGGAAGGTTCATGAAGCCTCAAAGTGGCCGATCTTTACACGAACACTAAGAAGTATCTTTTAATGTTTTTTTTGCAGAGGACACAGTTGTCTCTATCTCAGTTTGTCTTAGTGATTAGGTAAGTTCTCAGCAGGCAGCCTCACAGATTGAATCAAATTCACAAACATGCAATTTCCCAATCTGACTTGACAAAACACACGGTTCCTCTTGCAGTCTTCCTTTACTACTACTTCCCAAATTTACAGTGGCAACAAATGTACAAGGACACTGAAGATACTTTCATTTAAATGCATTTTGCACTGTCAGCAATGCCATTGCTTTGCTCTTGTTCTGCGCCATTTTTAGAAGAAAAGCACGGCTGAAAAACAGCAATTCATCTGTGTCCTTGCATTACAAATGTCAGAACAAAGTTTTAAATTCAGCCTTGTAGATATAACTGAGGATTCATCAATTGTATTGCTCATTTCTTGCCTAGAATTTGTTCAGAAGCAGATTTTGGTGGACTGCTGAGGTGAAATGACTGAAAGTCCAAATCCGGGGACATGACTAAAGCATCATGTGCACCAGGTTGTGGTTGCTTGAAGAGCACTGAGAATACAAACAGGCATTTTTGAACAATTGACTCGTTCCTCTGCAGAATTCGAAGGATCCCTCTGCGACATTTGGTGACATAGCATCCTTGAATTGCTGTCATTTAACGATCCTTCCTTGACTTTGACAAGCACTGACAGTCTCAGCTCACTCTCCACATTGAGCATCATGAATGAAGGTTACTGCATGCATCTGTGCTCTCTGAAGACCCACAGTAGTTTACCCCATTACATATGAAATGGTGGATTCATCATCTCAGGAAGCCACGCAACGCCATCAATATTAGATTTATGTGTCAGAAAGGCAGCATGGAAGTATCATGAATAGCTAGAATCACTGAATCCAGTGAATATGTGGCAGAGTGTGAATAGCACCCGTCAGATTTGGGTATGGGTTTCAAATATTTTGATCATGCACATCATGATTAGAATAATAAGATAAGACAACAATAGTGCTATTTCATTTTTTAATCAAAAGAAAGAACTTAACCTCACAGCCATGCTTTGCTACAGTACTTAATGTTGCCTGTTTTGGTATGAATTAATGATTGAACCACAGAGTGCTGGGTGATGACTGCACTCCCATAAAACTTTAATGGCCTGCATGTTTCCCCTCTTAGTCAATGGACAGAGTGGCACAGAAAGGAAGCGCTTGTGCCTGCAGTAATCGTATGCCGTGAGCAAGTCTCCTTCTCCTTTGGACTGAATGTACGCAGCTGAAAGGAGAACAATACTCTGTGTGAAAAGATGACGACGGTTTCATAAAAGTCTCCCAAATGACTTTTACGCAAGTGAAATACAGTATGAATAACTTAACATATTTGATACATTTTTTATACCTATTATCATTTAGCACAAGCTTCTTAACATTAATAATAATATATTACATTGCCTATTTATTCGACGCGTATTATCACTTCACTGTAGCACACTGACTATTTTATTTATTATTGATATATTGCACCCCTGCATGGTGACTAAACTTTTTTTAAACCCACTGTAGAACGATTTGTTCAACCGAGAAGAGCGCCATTTCTGCCTCTGTGATTCATCTTTGACTGACAGATTCAGTAACAAGATTTATGTTTGCGGGTCAGGTCAAAGGTCACATGAGCCGTGCTGTGACAGTTTGTCCTCTTTTCTACCCCGACCTTTTTGTGCCCTCTGTACATTTACGAGTTCCACATATAGAATAAATGGAGCAGAGAGTGACTTGTTACTCTGCTGTTTGAATCAGACAAACCGGAGCCATGTTTATCTATGTCGGAGGCATGTTACCTCAAAGAAAACCTTCATCAATTTTACATGTCACTGTCAACTTACTAGTCACAGGGAGAGCTACACCGCCTTTGCAAACAGTTGTATAATGTCTTCTGTGGTTTAGGAGGAGCTTTGGGAAAGTCTGGGAAAATTACTGAATGACATCACTTGAGTCATCCTGTGCTTGGGTGTGGAGTTTAAAGGACGTGGGTGTTTACCAGGCAGGGAGTCTCTGTAAAAGACGTTATTGAGTTACATTATGGTGGGGCAGAATCCCCTATAAGTCAGGAGGACTCTGCTGCATCAGTTTGGATTTTTCTGTTTTGTATATTTACTGCGTGTGGATGAATCTCTATGATCTGTAAATCAAAGACAAGATATGGAGCAGTAAACAGACTGCTTGATTTTAGTGTTGCTCATCACCACTGAATGACTGCAGGTTTAAACTGCGCATTTGAAGGCAATGAAAAGAGAGGTTTACGTTTTTCCTGTGTGCACATTCTTCTAATTTAAGGACCACAATCACCTCACACAAGTATGGGGAAATTATACATTACTTGAATCCTTGCAGTCTTGTGAGTGTTCATATTTTTTATAAAGATGTTGTGCCTGTGATGTGCGTAGTTTTCAGTGCTACAACACCATTGTTGAGACCTAAAAAACAGCATGTCATGAGTTTTTAAAAGCTCAACTGTGCTCGGTTATTTGTCAGGTGAACACAATGCAAGTTTTATGAAAGCTAAGATTTTACTTAAAACAGTGCCAAATGTAGTCTAGGAAACACGAAGAAGAAGTCTTGGCCTAAATGTCTGTTATCCGGATATTAGCAGCCGTAATGAGTTTCCTCAGTGGGGTGGCTGGGCTCAACCTTAGAGATAGGGTCAGAACGGGGACATCCGGAGGGAGCTCGGAGAAGAGCTGCTGCTCCTTTGCGTCAAGAGGGGTCAGTTGAGGTGGTTCGGGCATCTGATCAGGATCCCTCCTCGGCGCCTCCCTTTAGAGGTGTTCCGGGCACGTCCCACTAGCAGGAGGCCCTGCAGTAGACCCAGGACATGCAGGAAGGATTACATATCTCACCTGGCCTGGGAACGCCTTGGGGTCCCCCAGGAGGAGCTGGAAAGCGTTGCTGGGAGAGCGACATCTGGGATGCTTTGCTTGGCCCTGAATAAGCGGATGAAAATGGATGGATGGATGGATATCAGCTAGCTACACCAGAACCCCCAAATTGTTGGCTGTTACCTCCAGAAGCTAAATTGGTATTCAGACCAATAGCGGACGGGTTCCAAGACTGCTAATATACTTCTGCAAAAATCTTTTTTTGCCACCTAGAGTGGTGCTGAATTTGTGCCAGGCCCATGGACCATTTTAGTGTTTTTCTCACCTACTATTCTCACAACCTGTTTCTGTTTCTAACAATGAAGTAGCTTTTTCTCACCAGTCCCCCAACTCTATGGAAGTAAAAGAGCAGATTTTTAAAGCCTCATTCATGAAGGATCTTTTGACCAGATTTACAGTCTTCAGGTTAAAGGTGTTTTTAGTGGCAAACATGTTTATGTTCAAACGCCAAAGACTTTGCAACATTTGGAAAAGTTGAGCACGGCTCCTACCATACGTGAGAAAACGAGGTGTTTTCCATACCTTGTTCATTAATTTCCCTCATCCCGCCTCAGACTGAGTGGGCCCGTCCAGCTGGGTCTGGTGACTAATTCACCTCTTCTCCGCTGCTTTCTGCTCGGCTGCGTCACAGCAGCCAAGTGTTAACAATATGGCTTTGTGTCTCACACCTGTGGGCAGTGGGACTCTGGGAGTGTAGGAGTGAGGGGGCAAGAAGGACATGCTTTCTTTCTCAGGCTCTAGCAAGGCGATAGAATAACATCACAGTCAAGTCTTTGTGTTAAGAGGGAGGAATTAATTCCAACATACTTTATGCAATGGTTTTCATGCAGTTACATTCGCGGGCAAATTTGCGGCTGTGTTTAGTTATATCTTTAATTGGGCTACATTGATTGTGAACACCATTCTCATGTTTACTGTTATTAGATCTGAAGGTGACTCTTACAATTATACTGTCGGAAGCAAGCGCGTGAATGTGTGCAAACTCCTCATGTGTACCACAAACACTGGAAGACTAATTTGGGGAGAATTAGTTTTGCATGGCTGGAGATAAATAGCTTGTTACTGTAATGTTTTCGCTTTGCAACAGTGGGTTGTGCAAGTTGCAGCCGAGGGTGTTGCAGTAAACAGTAAACAAACGTTGGACATGTGCGGTAGGAATGGTTGCATATCCACACCCAGTTGATTAAATGCAGCCGTTCTCCCAGACATGCTGTGCACAGATGCAAACTCCCCCTCATTCCACTTCTCTTGCTGTGTATTCATGCATTTCAAGGATATTTTGTTTTATCTTTGAGTCAGCCTCAAGTAGTGAGTCAGGGGAAATCTGCCTGAGCTTAACAATATATGTTGAATAGCTCTGGCTGAACTTGTATACATCTCTTACTATTTCTTTTTGCTCAATTTTCCAGGTTCCCATGATCCCCTGTGCCTTGATCCCAGTCTAAACTCTCAAAACAACCTCAAGCCCCACCACTGACCTCAGTCATCTCTTCAACCAGCGCTGTTATTGATGTCTCAGAGAGGATGTGAGTAGGCGAAGGACTGAGGGTAGAAACCCCCCCCACAATAAGTCCAACCAAGAAAGGAACAGGGATCACATGGCTGCTATGGACTGACGGGTCAACTGATACCAGATCACACTGGCTTTGCTTGGAAGTGTAAGTCTTTTATTAATCCATCTGACCACAGACCAGGTCAATTATGTTTCAGGAAATCAATTGAAATGCAATCCGTTAATGGGAAATAATCTAATAATTACAGTGTCTCCTTTCTAGATTGATTCTTTTGACCTTAACCGTGTAGCAGACAGTAATCGGAGACCTGTAAGCAGGATTGAGAGGAGGAGATAAAGATACCATAGCACTTCCAGTGTTAGGTAGAGTGTAGTTTTCAGGGAGTGAAAGTGTCTTAAATTTCATAGTCTTAATCGTCACAAACATTTGCATTAATTTATCCACCTTTAATTTCTTTTAAGAGTCAAATGACTCTTGCTCGTCTTCGTGAAAGTCCACATTTCTGATGTTACGAATCTTTAAACCTACCGCTAAACCTAATACCGTCTTTTTACTTTACCCTTGCACTTACCTGTTGGCAAAATATAGCTCAACCTACTCACTCTTACAATCATATTCCTACACAAAACCTACCTCTGCATTGGCCTATATATATACTATACTTACCTTTGTACTTGCCTGCAAATCTTGAATAACAAAAACACAATTTCTCCAAAAATCTGTTTTAAATTTGTTCAAAAACTGATCATAAAAAGGTCTTAAAAAGCCTCAAATGTAAGTGTCTGATACCCGCAGACACGCTGTTTGATAGAAAGGTGTTGCAATATGTTTTGTTAAGAGTATGATGAGTGTATTTTCAAAAGCAGCCTTGTTGCAAAGCCTCCCTCATATATAAAAATACAGCGAGCTGCATTTGAAGATACAGCAGCGCCTTACCAGACTGCACAGCTTCATCCTTTTTACTGCCTCTGTGTACTAAGGGTGTCTACCATTATGGCTGTTATCTCTCTGAACCCAGAATCTAGACATTTATCTCCTCCAGCTCCGACTCCTCTCCCCTCTCCTCCTCGTCTCATCTCCTCTCTCATCTCTCCTCTCCTCTCCGCTGCCACACTTTACTGACATGTGTTTGTGCTCTCGTCCCATCCTTTTCCTTGGCACTTGACAATAGAAGTGGTGGCTGTTTCTGGTATTCTTTTTTTTTTTTTTTTTTTTTTTTTGCGCTGCCTTTGTTCCTCCTCTCCTTGGAAACAAAAAAAAATTTTTTTGCGCTGCCTTTGTTCCTCCTCTCCTTGGAAACAAAAAAAAAATCTTTTATCTTTCTGTGTACAAGACATGCCATCTATTCTGTGCCAAGCACAAAATGTGGATCTGTCTTTGAGGCTGTATTGATTTGTGAAGAAACTGAGACATGATTGGATGCAGCTATCTGTTTGATATATTTTGTTATTGTTTGAGATGCCTCTGTGAACACAACATTCTTTACCTTTATTATAACGCACACTACAATGCTGCAGTACAAATGCTACCCATATTTCTAACATTATTCCTCATGTCTCACTCAAAGTCTGCTGTCATGCATAACTTAGCAATGTTGCTGCTATTGTTCCAGAACAGAAATCATAGTTCAATAAGCATTATGTCTGGCAAATATCCACGAATATGTCCCCCACACAGTGTCACTGATGGAGCATGTTGAATAATTTAGAAATCATCCATTTTTCAGATCAATGGAGATCTCAGTTGCTTTTAGTAGGGTTGTGTCAGTGAGGCTCCTGTTTGTTTACCATGCATCATATCCCAGTACCTGCAATACTGTGGTGAACACCAATTAATCAACATGTAATGCTGGCTCATGGTGTGGTGATGCAGTGTGATGCATCATTTGGTAAAGTGTTAGTGATGCTGGTCTGTTTGTCGATCGATTCGTGAGCATGGTCCGGACTGAAATATCTCAACTACTGGATGGATTGCCATTAAAGTTTGTTGCATTTATGTTCCCACTCAGGATGAATTATATTAAGTTTGGTGACCTTTTATCAAGCGCCATCATTAGGTCAATATTTTAATTTGTCCAGTACTTAAAGCTGGACTGCCGAATTTTTTCATCTCCCCTTTTTGTTAGTGTATGCAAGCACTGTTGACATGTGCTTATGGCATTTGCCAGCAGGTGAGCTTGGTGTATCTTCTCTGTGCCAGGAGTGCTTTCTTGAAGTCAAATATTTTGGCTTTAATGCTTTCTCTGAAAGCTAAGTGTCTTTTTTAACTGGAGCACCCACTTCAGAATTTTTTTTTGATTTACACTGCACAGCCACTTAGCTGCACCAGAGTTAGCCACAAGCTAATTTTCATCTGTAGTCTCTGGGCAGGAAACAGAGAATAATTTCTCTGCTAAAAGATGGTAAATGGACCTGCATTTGTATAGCGCCTTTCTAGTCATCTAGTGACCACTCAAAGCGCTTTTTACACTACGAGTCATGTTCACCCACACTCACTGATGGAACAGCCATCAGAAGCAATTTGCGGTCCAGTATCTTGCTCAAGGATACTTCGACATGCAGCCTGGAGGAGCCCGGGATCGAACTGCTGATCTTGCGATTGTTGGACGACCCACTCTACCTCTGAGCCACAGCCGCTCAAAACACTCATATATAAAAAACACAGTCACAAAATAGAGCATAGTCACGACACAGTGGCTTTAGCAGTAACAATAGCAAGACAACACAACATCAAGTCATTGAAACAGCAACAACAATACAACTACAACATTAAGATATAACAAGATTTCATAATGCTAGATCAAGTGTTTGAGTTCATGTGTGATGGGTGCATGATTGGGTTGATTTTAGCCATGATTTCATCTTAAATTTAAAACCAACAAAGCTTTACTTATCTTATCTCACTTGGTACTGAGTCCCAATAGTTTGTAGCTCTAACAGAGAAGACTGATCTACCAAACTCAGTAGATTTGTGCTGTACTGCTTTTCCAGCATAGCTTCTGCCATACTCCTGCTGCTTTGTCGCTATGACCTTTCCAGCCTGCCTTTTTTATATAAATAAAGCTCTCCCCTCTTTCTGCCCCCGTTAGCTCTTGCTGGTTGACAGGAAACTCATCCTTTCTGGTGCACCAGCATAGGACAGTCACCACAGACACTCTGCGAAATACAGAGAGCTTTACCTGATGGCAATAGAGGGATGATGTTTTTCTGTAGGCTGACGTGGAAGTTAGCATCAACTGGTTCTCTTGTCAAAAAGCCTATGGGATTTTTCCATTGGATTTTAATTATTGCCGAAAATAAGCTCTGTGGCAAATAATCTTCACAAATGAATTCATGATTATTAAAGCCTGTATGCAAACGCCAGAGGTAAAAAGCTAACGTTGGGCTATAAACTAACTACACTACAGTTGCTTGACCTAACGTCACCATAACAACACTGTAAAGCCGCGTTTGGCTCGGCTTGATGTGAAGACGTTCTGTAGTCTCAATTTAACCACTTAATAGCAACCGCCTTTTTTAAGGCACATACAAGCTTCAGAGTTGATGAGTGGGGTATTTACTGATGTATTTTATGTTGTAGACCAAATGTGAAAGCCTCTTAAGCTTGTGTTAACCACAGACCTCATGTCAGGCATCTCACCAAAACCCATTTAAAAAACGTACTGACTTTGAAACGAGGGAACCGCAAGTGGTAAAATGTTACTAATTTCTGGGTGTTAAGTCTCCCTGGCTCACACTATAAGCTTAGTCAGCATTGCGTGAACTTGTTTGGCGAGGGCTTGAATATGTAGCAGATATTCATTTATATGTAAAAGTCCTGCGCTCCAGCTTTAAATATTAATGTCATTCCTATCAACCAGCTGTGGCTTGTGCACAGTGCTAATTGGCAAATGTTAGCATGCAAGATGCTCAACTAATGGGGAACACGCTTAACATTATACCTGCTTAACATCAATATACTAATATTGCCATCATGCGGCATGTTAGCTTGCTGACGTTAGCCTTTAGCTCAAATCACCTCTGTATCTAAATGCCACAGTGAGGCTGTAGGCTTGTTTTATTGCACCATGCCCAGCATCATGTTTAACTGTGTAGTAAATCAAAGTGCACAGAAGATCATATTACCCACATTTATAACACAGTATTTATTAAGAAAGATCAGATGACATAACAGTCAGCTGTTGGCTTTTTTAAATAGACCCTGTGACTGTACAACATCAAATGTATTATGATGGAGTGAAGAGCTGTGCAGTGCATGCTGGGAGAGGCTACATGCAACCCTCAGCAGGATCAGCAGCTATAGATAATAAATAGATTGTGATGTAAAGGCAGGTTTAAGCAGGTAAGGATTTAAGATGGAGTTAGATTTTATAAATGAAATGACACATCAGCTGAGCTCATGCATGTGTGGCATGAAAGCAACACACTGTGTTAGTGCTGGTGCCATTTAATAGTGCCAAGAGCTACTGATGTAAAACATGCATGATTGGCAGTGTTTCACTTTTTTTTTTTTTTGCTTTTTTCATCCCCACTCTAATTTGCACATTTTAAAACTACCTTTAAAAATGACCACAGTAATTGCCAGCTGGTTCCCATTGGCACCTCGTTGCAGCGCCTCGGCAAACGTGTAAACATTGTATTGTTCATGTTTCATCCATATGCTTTGAGGGAAAAAAAGATGTAAGGAAGGATTGCTGAGCAAGCTACTTATTGAGGTTCCTGGCTGTGAAGTTGAAATAGATTGGCAACAAGTATGCGGTTGCAATTTATTGTGTCATATTAAACTAGTGCACCATGACAGCACATACTGAAAGAACATGAAGGGGGAACCTGTGGTGGATTAGCTGCCACAGAAGGAGGAAGAATAAAGATCATGAGTCATACAGTTTTAGCATCAGGATACACACAACAAACCTTATAAAGTTCAACTTGCGATATGTGAACTGTGTTCTCAGTTCATGTCTCAGACTTGCACAGTATTGCACAGCTGTTTCTCTCTGGCATTCGCACGTTTGTCTTCACTCATCTTGTCACGCTTTTGTCCTTCAACCATGCAGAGTAGTAAAGCAGCATTATCTTAATAAACCTCACTCACAGATTCTGACCTATCAGATGATACCTGATTGCAAGGGCTCTATCTGACTGGCCAGTTGGAGAGTTAACAGCATGACACATATGAGACAGAAAAATAGGCGCTACAGACATAATGTGATTTAATAAAT
This sequence comes from Epinephelus moara, assembly GCF_006386435.1. NCBI lineage: Eukaryota > Metazoa > Chordata > Actinopteri > Perciformes > Serranidae > Epinephelus > Epinephelus moara. Next base: position 25,431,752 of record NC_065524.1, on the reverse strand, counting down.
TACTGTATTTAAAGTGCAATATGGCGGTCTTTTATTGAGCGAGTTAACACCACAATGAGGATAAAAGGGATATTGTTAATCCCCATATGATAGCAGATTTAATGTCCCAGAGGCTGTGAGATTATTTCATGTGACAATTCAGCTGCAATCTATAGCTATAGTAGGGGAAGCTTCTTCGTTATTGAATTTAAGAGATAACTGTAGATGCCCTTTTTGTCACGGTTATAAAAGGATATGTCAGCAACCTCCATCCAGAGTTTTATGTTGTGGCAACAGGACGTTTAATAGACCTTTTAACGAGTAAAATTCTTCTCTCTTATAAATGATATGAGGTCAACAGAGGTGATACAAATCAGCTTGAGGTGACTGGATCTATTAGCATATGTGTATCCATACTTGGCCTGAAACCAGATTCTGATTCTGATCTAATAAGATATTTAAGAGCTTTAATATTGATTTAAAGCTGCTGTCGAGCTACTTAACATTCAAGACTTTTTACTTTTTATGGCATGCATTTGAGAGATGAGAAGCGTGCCCTATACAGCACGTGTCTTACACAGCACGTCAGTATTGTTCCCTGTGGAGAGTGCATGTAATTCATTATTAAAATGAGGTGTTTAACAAGGCCAGGAGGTCAGCATGAAGTCATGTTATTATGTTTTAAGTATTTAGAAATTTGCACAAACATTCAGAGAACCACACTTGGATGTATTTGTGTTGTTAAATACGAGCAAAGGAAAATCTGTCTCCTGGTCGTTAAAGGTTAAATCTGTAAATACAGTCATTTTAAAAACAGCGTGGGGAAAAACTCTCACCTGGGTCAGTCATTTTTTTATGCTCCTGGTTGGAAATGGATAATAGATCGCCTTCCCCTGCACAGTTTGGTTTGAATTAATGATAAACAGGAGTGGAAAAGCTGCAGGTCTGGCAAAAGGAAAAGACACATCTCTGTGGCGGGTGTTTCTATTTCTGATGTCTATTTTCTGTGAGTCTCGCTTTCAGGTTTTCATGTGAGAGCCAAGGTGAGGGAGATGTTGAAGTGAAGCAGAACAGATTCATTTCAGGAGGCTGCGAGTCTTTGAATTTGAGAGGTGCACAGTATATATATCACTGATTTCTTTTCTCACCGAGGGTTTTTTAGGTTTCCGCAGCCGCCTCACATTTAATGCACAGTCATGTGCTGATCTTCATCTCGTCTCTGTTCACAAAAGGAAAGCGGATCGATGTTGAATAATGCATATTTGTGCTCGAAATATTACCCTCAAGGTTCAACCGGCATGTGATGCATGCTGAATGTTAGCATTGCATCATGCATGGGTGGGATGATTTGCTTCTGCACTCCCAACTCAACTGATGCGGTATAATTTAATTCCCTGCCAACATGTATGTCAAGCAGGTGCAGGAGGTTGAAGCGATCACCTTGTTGTCAGTGTTTCATTAAACAGACAGAGAAGCAGGGATCTGGAATGAATGATGAAATAGCTGGTGGGGATGGCGAGGCCAATTATACCCGAGCATTTTATCTGTCCTTGTTTAAAATGGGTCTCTCCAGCAAATCCCTTTTCTTATGAGGGTCAGATGATGTCATATGCTAATTAAGATATATAAATAGTATATTGTAAATGGCATGAGCCATAATGAATAATGTGTCATAATGACTCATGGCATGTTTCATGAAGATAAATGTAGATTTTTAAAGATATGAAACATATGACCTAAATTAGCAGAGAATTAGATCGTAATGAGAGACAACAGTTCATGTCATGTTCTGTCAGAGTCACCATGACTTGGCTGATCTCTTCCTTAAAACAACACCACACACCAATGCAACTGGGCTGGACAGCCACAAGAAAGGTTCACAGGCTGAGATCAGTGCAAAAAATGTCACTTCATTCCGAACATCCATGCACAAAAAGAAGGGTGCTCAAAGTCCAAAAAATAATAAAAAATAGTTAAAAACAGCCGCAAATGTTTCAGTCGATAGTCAAGGACTGTAACGATGTGCAATCTCCTCTGCAGTCATTTCTTGGTTGTCCATTATAGCGACACACCCAAGATACACTTTTTGTTGCCCTAAGTAGGTGCAGTTTCACACTTCACTTAATATCACACTTCCCTTAAAACAATACAAACGGGGCGTCGGTGGCTTGGTGGATAGAGCGGCTGTTCAAACGGGGCGTCGGTGGCTTGGTGGATAGAGCGGCTGTTGCCGCAGCGGGTCCAGCCTGTGGCCCTTTGCTGCATGTCATCCCCTCTTTCTCTCTCCCCCTTTCACACTTGGCTGTCCTATCCATTAAAGGCAAAAATGCCCAAAAACATATCTTAAAAACAAAACAAAAAACAATACAAACAAACTGCAACAATTTCACGATTTAATGCTTAATTGTCATATCAACATGACTGATTGGACTATGCCTTAGTGAACTCACTTTTAAGCCCTCTAAGGCTGAACTACAAATATTAAGACTGTGTTTGTAGTCAACAACTTTTCACTTTTAAAGCTTTTGTCATATAAAATGACTAGGGCTGTACCTAATGTCATTTTTTTTACATTCAAAACTTGTATTGAGGTTTTAGAATGACGCAACACATATTCAAGATTCAAGATGCGATACTTTATTGCGATGTCGACATATCGACAGGAATTTGTTTCAGTGGAGCTTCACGCGCTGACAAAGTAACACTCACTCAATATGTTCCACAATAAAATAAATACATAAAAATAATATGGATTGAAGCAGAACATTTTGTTAGATGAAAACATGTTGTGAATTTTGTAAATAATTACTTGTATCTTTTTTTCAATCAATTTTGACTTTTGGACTTTACTCTAGAGTTATTGCAAATGTTTGCATCACAGGAATCAGAAATAGTCCACCACAGGCACCACTGGAATCTACCTCTACAAATACTATAATACTAATAATGTTATTGTAGCCTAGGACTTAGATGAGGGACTTACACAGTTGCACAGAATCCCTTTACAGATTTCCTTAGTTAAGGAAAAAATGTTAGCTCATGTACTGCATTGAAAGAGTTACAGCGGTAAAAGTTTCCATGGTGATTTTTTGTTTGCTTGGACTCACATTTGTGATGCCTGTTATTGTCTCAGAGAGTTGGCCTGTAGTTAGGTAGTGAAAAAATGGCAGACAAAAAGAAGACAAGAAAACCAGGAGGAGGAAAAGATTATACTTATGTATCCAGTGTATCCACTGGTTTCTCTGGTTGCAGAACACTCTTCTCGGGGTGTGTTAGTTTTTCCTCTATCACTATGAACTCCGTCATTTTGCAGTTAAGCTAGAGTCAGAGGTACCTTAAGTTTTTTCCTTTTTTAACCAAGACAAGGAGAAAACCGTAAGTGCTAAACAGGACACTTCAAGGAAACCTTAAGGAGAAGACTTAAGGGTGTTTTGTGCAACCGATTTTGTTATGAGGAAACCTTAACTCGGACTTCACGGAAGATCAGATCTTTATCTGCAACTGTACAGACATACTGGGTTTGAACAGAGTAAATAGGCATGCAAAAATACAGAACAAAACAAAAAGCTGTGCAGCATTCAATACTGCAACAATAATACATTTTATTTATAAGTGCTTTTCAAGTCACGCAGTTTAAGTCAGGACACTTTACAAAATCAGATAAGACAGTCAATACCTATTAAAGATAATGGTGGAAAGAAAAATGAAAAATGAAAGTAATAATAACAAAGAGCAACAAAAACAGTTACTGAATATATGAACAGATAAGGGAGTAGATTCATAATAAACACATTAGGAAGCATCAGGAAAGGCTCATCTAAAAATGTGAGTTTTGGGTTGATGTGCACTGGTGCAGACATTTTGAGGACCTTAAATCACCATGAAGTTTTTTACTGAATGATTTTGTCAGTAACACAAAAACTCTTCCTCCCTTTGGTCTGAAAAAGAAATGAAATTTGTTTTATATCACTTTAGAAGAAATTACATTACACTCATTTGGCCGTCACTTTTGTATAAAGTGTTTTACAGTAAGTGCATTGAAGCGCCATGAATAAACTAATAGATGTAAAAGTACGGTGTCCTGCTTTCCCAGGCAATAAGACACTGCTATTTCTTCCTTTGCTGAGTGTGCTCTTCAGTTGTTATTAATTCCCTCTGTTGGCCAGAGGGCCACATTGCAGCACATTGTGTATCAACACATATATTTTTCTTTTTACCACTTCCTCTTTTTCTCTTCAGTGAAACAGGAAAACACTCAATTTAGATCTAAGTTATCATTTTTTCCATTTAACCGTGCCACTTAAAGTGACAGTGCATTTGACATATTTTTTACATTTCCTCTCTGTTCCTTCATTTCCTGGCTATACGCTGTGTATACTGTAGCTGCCAGGAGATGACAGATATGCAGCGGCCTGTGCAGTGACCCATACGCACAGCATGCCTTGCAGCACAGGGCTGTAGGAAGGGTCTGTGTGAGTGAATGTGACTGTGCCCAGTGGGGAAGAGTGGGGAACAGGTGCCGACACTGTCAGCTTGTTAACACTGGGGAGAGAATTGGCTCCTCCGATGAAGTGCGGCACATATGCAACACATAGCCTTTGGCAGTGGGACGTATGTGCAGGCATGCATACATGTGAAGAGGAGAAAGGATGTGTGAGTGTGTGTGTGTTTTGGGCACAGGTTCTGAGACGTTAAATATGTTTAATGGGAATTTGATTTGTTTGCCCAATGATTATTAGCATAAAAAATAGACATCTGACTGCACTGTGGACGTTGAATACATTAAATAAAAGCAGTTTTGTTGAGCTGGTACCACCCTGATTAGTAACCCTGATAAGTGCGCATGCTTGTCAGCATCCTGGGTGTTGCACTGTGTATTACTGCAGAGAGAGACTGTATAATGTGCAAAACACAAAGCCCCTAATTTGTTGTCCAATAATACTTTATAAGTTTCGACATAAATTTTGTTTTGAGCACATTGTTAGAGCGTTATTATGTGGCTCCGTTTTCTACAAAAGCTTTGGGAGATATAGTTATACGAACCCCCCTAGGGTTATGTGCAAGAAATTCTCTCAAACATCACAAATTAGGCCCCTAGATGACCCATTTCTAGAAGAACTAAATTGACACAATGAATTATTCCATCCAGTCTTGTGGCCTCTATAACGAGAAGGGGACTTGGAACAGAGGATAAATTAGGACACTCAATTCTAGCTTCTCTCGTTTATTCCATCAAAGCCATTTAGGCAGATTTGCCCCGTTCGCCCAATTTATTCTGTGATTTCTTACCCTCTCATTTGGAGGACGGGGGGAGAAAAGAGGGAAAATGAATGTGAGTTTGGAGAAATTGGCTGCTACATTTTGGAGATAATAAGACACAAGGATAATGTGTCAGAATCGATTTAATTCTGGTTTAGTTGTGAGGAACTCGACACATCCTTTATCTTTTGGAAAAGACACTGGCGGAGCCCTGCCCCAAATAAATCACTAATAGCTGCTGACTATAAAGTAAAAGGGGAAAGTGAGAATGTTGTTTAGAATAAAATGATAGTTTACAGCGGAGGGAGGGAACGAGAGAGTTGGTGTGATGGAGGGAGAAAAAAGGAGAAGCTGCAGTAGAAGAGGAAACAACACAGTATAACCAATATAGTACATATGCTCATTCTTACACTCTTTAAGCCTGTTTATCAGCATCACTATTCCACTGGGGAGGAAAAGAAATCACACTTACAGTATGTCCACTGTATTTAAAATCAGCTACGACATTGAGGAACAGCGTGCATGTCTTACTGTCAACCGTGCGGGATGCTTTGCCAGGCTGCACAGTTCTGTACATCAAAGACAACACAGCAAAATGAGATGGCTTCTAACAAATACTGCATTGAGCTCAACTCAAGTGTCAAATCCGCAGGGTCCACGGGGGATATGGTTACTGTCACCTGAGGGTTAAAGCCTCCTCGCTGGTTTGATGTCTGAATATTAGGTTATTTGATATGCTGCTGCTCTTTCAAGTCAGCCTGGCAGGACAAGACTGCGAGCAGATTTCCCACAAGGACTTTAACTGCTCAGCGGAGAGACAGACATCACTCTCAAGCCCCATCAAAGCCGAGATCTCCTCCCTCTGCCCTCTGCATGCATCACTAGGCCGCAGATGCTTTTCATATTAATTTGGCGCCTTCTAGTGGAAGTATAAAAGAATTACATCACTTACTCTGTTTTTCTTTTTCAAGTGACTGTTGTGTGTTTTTTATCCACAGTGACAATGGTGTTATTTCTGATTGGGATCTCTATTGCTGTGAATAATTCATCCCATGAGAACCAAACTGCAGGTAACTGTTGAAACGATTTAAGAGCAATTATACAACATATGGCGAAGAACAGATGTTAGAGCGAGACCATGTAACTTTTGGAGGAGGATGACAAATTTTTCTGCATACACATGAAAGCTTGAATTCATTAGCATTAAACAGCACACTTTAATACACTCAATGATTTTGCTGCCACAGCCGAACTCGGTCTGGTATAACCAGTGCCTTATGGCACAATAATGTTAGCTAATGTTAACAAACCTTTCACCATTACTGCTGTGCAACTGATGTCTCTTCTGTACTTGTGCTGCTGATATATTCCTACAGAGGTCACCGCTCAGCAGAAGTTACATAGTCCTGCTTTAAGAGTTGACATTTTGGAAAATATAGTTTCTTGCAGTTAGATTAGAAGATGATGATGCTACGGCTAACAGCTAGTTATCTTAGCACAAAGATTGGACATGAGAGGAACCAGCTGCCCAAAGGTAGAAAATCTAGTCATCAGTGCCTCTGAAGCTCACAAATAACATGCTTCATATTAAAGGGACAGATGATATGAAAACAAACCATTCCTTTAAAGGGACAGTTCACCCCAAAATCAAAAATACACATTTTTCCTCCTAGCTGTAGTTCTAGTTATCAATCTAGGTTGTTTTGTTGTGAGTTGCCAAGCGTTGGAGATATTGGCCGTAGAAATCTTTGCCTTCTCTCAAATATAATGGAACTAGATGGCACTTGGCTTGTGGTGCTCAAAGCACCAATTAAATACATGTGAAAAAAACTCAACAGCAATGTCTCTTACCAGAAATCACTACCCTGTTAATCCAGATAATACACAGACTTTATTGTGAGCAGTTTCATGTAGGATCTATTTTCTCTGAACTGCATAACACCCACTAACTGTATCACTGCGCAGAAGGAAGAGTGCATCTACTCATGGACGAGAGGCTCGTGCTCGTGATGGCATGAGAAGTAAACATTAATGGTGTGACGTTAGCTAGCTCAGTGGTACTACATGAGTTAGCAGTAGATGCACGCTTCCTTCTGCGCAGTGATACTATAGGTAGGTGTAGTTCTGTAGAAAGAAAATAGTTCCTCCGTGAAACAACCAAGTAACCAGGTCATGATTTCTGAAAAGCGACCTTTCCGTAGAGTTTTTTCAGAATTTTTTCTGGCACTTCGAGCACCACAAATCAATTGCCATCTAAATCCAACACTTGAAAGAGAAGGCATACATCTCTATATGGCTATATCTATATCTCACACCAAAATAATGTTAAATATTGCTGCAGGTAAGAGGGAAGTGTGTATTTTTGATTTGGTGTATGAACTGTGCCCTTAAATATCAATAAGTTTGAATCTATTTCAGGGTTACAACTATCACTGTGCTTCTCTGCAGAAAACCCCACCCATCAGGGTGCTCACGTGCTGCCCTCAACACTGGTCATCTCACTGCTTCTCATCATCGTTGTCCTGCTGACAATCTACTGTTTAAGGTGAATAAACCTGCACACACACAACTTACTGTATTTGAATCTCTGCTTTCTCTTTTCTCTCTTTCTCTACCTTTCAGCATGTGTGTGAGCATAAGAGAGAGTGTGTCAGGTCAGGGCATAGGGGCATCTGGGTGGGGGTTGTTTTGGAAACAGGCTGTGAGCAGTGGCTTATGGGTAAACAGCTGCACCTCAAGTAAGACAACAAACAAAAACAGCTAGGTCAGGTCAGGTCACAGACACTCATTCACTGACCAGCCAGTTCAGACCTCCTTTTCCTGACGACATGAGGAGGAGCAGCTTTGCCTCGCTCGGATGGTTGATATTGGTTTTAGTATTTGTTGTTTGCTTACCGTATGTGCTCAGCAGCTCTGCTCTAGACATCGGGGTTAGATTATTTTTTGCTTTCTCAATACAGATATCGGCCCTTTATTTTCTCTGACGGCCTCTGCTTCTCTCTCTGTCATTACCGTAGGTTCAAAAACCACAGGAAAGCTCTGGTTACCTCGGTGGACAAAAAGATTCCAAATGGCTTCTTGGAGGAACAAGGTACTGTTGTGCTGTACTCAATATAACCAGCAGTGCATGAAAATATAATATAGCCTTTTACTTTTTATTTCTTTTTTTTTTTTAAGTGCAGGTTTACATTCTTTATAGACTAGGAAAATTTCATGATCTGAAGTCCAAGGTAGCTGGAAAGGTTTTGGAAGGCTCTTGGCTTTCCTAGCACGTAGGGAGCCATATAAACTTTCACTTCAAGTAGAAAATAAATATATTAATGGAAAGGCCAAATTCTGAGTTAAGACAGTTCCATGCAGCAGCAGCGGCAGCGGCATGTTTATGACTCAAGAAATCATTTCTGTCATGTACCCACAAAAGTAGGAAATCTTAATGGCCATCAGGCTTGTTTTTGCAGGTGCTATGAGAGCTTGTAATGTTCTCTATTGGGAAACGTTAGCAGTCTGACTGCCGTATATTCCTTTAAACACAGGAGAGCAGACAGTGGTCCTCCTCCCCAGATCTCCCTCGCCATCCAAGAGGTACTTCCCCATCCCTCTGGACTCACTGGAGGAGGAGTACCGGATACGCTCCGCAGACGATGGCAAGCTCTTCAGAGAGGAGTTCAATGTAAGCACGAGTTTGTGTGGTGCGGACTGTGCACTGCAGTCTGTATCTGACTAAGATCTTTGTCCTGCAAGCATAGAACAAGTACAGAACATAGTAATAAAAATGTTATGTTGGTAGGCTGTGTACCCGTGGCTTTATTTCTATCTCATGAGGATTGGGGGTTCTTTCTTTATAGTCGCTGCCGTGTTACTACCACCACGGGTCTTTTGAGGAGGCGAGCAGAGAGCACAACAGAGAGAAAAACAGATACCCAAACATTTTACCATGTGAGTGAGGATCTATATTCTGCAGCAGGCAATATTAATGTAACCTTTAGACTTGCAGTTTTATTGATCTCTAAATCGTAAGGAAAGGTGATGTGGGCTGAATGAAAAATAAGAACCAACTTTATTTACAGGCTGTTTTTTTTCTTCTCTCTCCTGCAGACGATCATTCAAGAGTCATTTTAAGTCATCTTGATGGACATCTGTGTTCGGACTACATTAATGCATCATACATAGATGTGAGTCTTAATCGCAAAGAAAGGAGCTCTATGTGATATTCAGACCATTCATTAAATCAGCAAACAACTATTTGCCATATAAAGATTCAGTGGAGTTATGGCGTCCTGAGCAGAGAATGAAGTCACGCTCCCTCTGTGTGTGTTGTAATCGGAGCTTGTGCATGTGCATGTTATTGCATGTGAGTCTCGGTGTGTATCCCACTGGCTAGCTAATCGCCACCACTTTGCGCTGCACTCACACGACTGTTACCACTGGTATCCTGACGGCAACGTGGAAGCATAACATCCACTCTCCGATTCTGCCCCAGTAAAAACCATGAGCTCCATCAGCACTGTTGCTGTTGCTAACGCTGTTCATGCTCTTAGCACACTGCAACCTCCTGAAAATTGATGCCAATGCAGGGGTGCCTAAAACTGCAGTTCTTCAAATGGCCACTTGAGGCTGGCTCAAGAAGCGAGTCAATCCCTATAGACCCCCCACGTGATTGATGCCCAAATGCCCAAATTTACAGAAGAAATAAGCGTGTTTACAGCCTGGTATAAAAACTGTTTTGGTCTTCATAGCTAATTTCAACATGACGACTGTGTGATGGGTAAATTTTTATATAACTCACCACTTTACATTTTATGAAGGCTTAAAGTTATGCATAATTAAGGGCAGGACCTCTTTAAGTTACTGTGAGTCAAGTCAGGCAGTTTTCATACACTGTTTGTTCTTTTTCCTATGAAAAATGATGCACCAAAACTTGTACATATCGTACATAATCATGAGCTAGTAATTCGTGTGTAACCCATGTATTTGGGAGGGCTGTTATCCCATGACCAACGCGCTGATGGGAGTAAAGATGGAAATGGTCCCCATAAAGAGGCAGGCTGGGGTTGAGGGTGAGTCACAAAACACAGGACTTTCCCCTAGGAGACTAGTATTCAGAACCATGTGAACTTTGAGTGAACTTTTTAATGTGTTGTCACCGTGTTTCTTTTCGTAAACCTAACCACAGCAACTTTACTTGCCTAAACCTAACCTACGTAACTTTATGTTATGTACGTAATGTCATACGTGGGCCCTTAATTTGTTGGATATCATACAAACTGTTGTATGAGGATACGTTGTTCAGATCCACCCCTTGTTTGTCCACAGCTCCACCTTCTCGTCCAAATTTGGTTACAGAAACGGCCAAGATGCCAAACTCAGGTGTTCAAATTAAGAATCCACAAACCAGTGGGTGACATTACAGTGGCTACGTCCATTATTTTTATACTGTCTATGCCACCAGCTCAGCCACCTCCATGTTGAGAGCCGTGTGCAGACAACCTCCGAATCACAGATGCACTCTGAATTTCGTATAGAGCTCCTATAAACTTTTATTGCAGATGGCTGTACTTATTATCATTAACACTGTTTTTTCACACAGGGCTTTAAAGAGAAGAACAAATTCATTGCAGCTCAAGGTAAATGTGCCTTTTAACTTGGTTTTAGTATTTTAAGTGATTTTGCACATGCAAGTTGAGCTGAGTTTATGACCATTTGCGCTGTATCTTTTATCCTTTTCTTGATTCTGCTTCAGGCCCAAAGCTTGAGACAGTGGCCGACTTCTGGCGGATGGTCTGGGAACAGAAAACAGCAACTATAGTAATGCTGACCAATCTAAAAGAAAGGAAAGAGGTTCGTCCATCTTCACTGCATTCTTTTAACGCTGCCAAGTAGGGCGTGTTATAGAATGGACTTATACAATCTGTATGCCTCCAATGCACCATTAGCGAAACCCTTTTGTATTCTCATGACCCAAAGTCATAGGCATAATTTATTTGACCCCTTTCCCAACTGAGAATCTATACAAAGTGTCACCCAGCAGATTACTTAGCATCGCATTAAATTTAGCCTCAAAGGGATGATCAATTGAGAGCTCAACAGCCGGTTTGATAGGGCAGAATAGAGGCATTGGGGATCAATGACGGAATAATTGTTGATAAGATCCTAAGAGGCTTCATGATAATTAGTCTGAGAATCTAGTTAATGAGTTGAAACGTCACCATGAAGATCTTATTGACTGACAGAGTCACACAAAGTCCCTGTGATTGCCTTTGGATTGGATTGTGAAATACACATGTCAGATACACGTTTCTGTACGTACACATAGGATACACACAACAGATGCTGCTCGACAACCATCTGATGCCTAAGTTACAATGAAGATACTGTTGTGTGTTTGTCACAGACATAAATTTGTCTGAAAGTTTAAGAAGAATAACGTCTTTATTGTCATGTTTGTCTTACCAGGACAAATGTTACCAGTACTGGCCAGAAAAAGGCTGCTGGATGTACGGGAATATCAGGGTGGCGATGGAGGACTTCACTGTACTGGTGGACTACACCATCAGAAAGTTCTGTGTTCAATATGTAAGTAGAATATGCCAATCTACATATCAGAATATTAATAAAAGGGCTAAGAAAATGCATTTTTAAAGCTCATTAGCAGCAGGTTGTATCATTTTTAAACTCGCAACTGAGTCCCCTTTGGCAGCATAGAGCTTGACTTCCCTCACAGCACATCAGTAAAAATATAATTATACTGTACAGCAGGAGTAAAGGAAACATTTATCCAAAAAAATGACTCGAAATGAAGACAAACAATGCTTTTATTGCTTTTATTTAGACATACGCAAGCTCTGAAATGATGGTGTGCTTTTTTGTTCTTAATAAACTTCTTAATTGCTATAAAATCTATAATCATAATAGCTAGATTCTTATTAAAAATTAAACATATAACAAAGCTGCATTGAGATGGTGTAAAAAACTAATGCTCCCTATGGAGAAATTTTAGTAAACTATAATAGGGTGCATAATATAATAAATAAATGAAAACCAGTATGGAAACACATTAAAGAATATTAAAGGATATATGTAATAGACGCAGCGTGGCATTATCAATATGTAGGTGTATTTAACAGACAGTAAACACTGTACTAATGTCTCATCTTTAGAGGCTGGTGCTCGCACATGATCTGTGTTCCTCTTCCTGCCGGGGTTGGGTGCCATCTCAGTGTACCGCGAAGCCTTCGCATTGCAAAAATTCACTTTGTTCCTTTTTCCATTTGAAGCCACAGAAGTGCAGATATCCTCCTTGACTCTGTGAAAACTGTGACTGTGCTGTAGCGCAGCAGTACAAGCTCGCAGGCTGAGCGCTTTTACATTCGGCTCTCTGAACACTGAGCATCCAAGTGTTCAAGAGAATGAAATTACGTTCTCCTGAGAGAGCATTCATGAGACACGAGAGCGAGGCGGAGGCAAACCAGTACACATGTTTAATAATTATATTCTGTCACAAGAAGCAAAATGACAAAAAAATACAAATGTTCCAGTTAATTTGAGGTTAGTTTTCCAGTAGGTAGCAGTTTTTAGCTGACTGATTTCCGTCTGCACAGTGAACGTTATTCATGCACAGGTATAAACTTTGTGTGTCTTTGCTTCACAGCAGGGCAGCGATGGTCCCCGAGCTCCACGGCTGGTCACCCAGCTCCACTTCACCAGCTGGCCAGACTTCGGGGTGCCATTTTCACCCATCGGCATGCTGAAATTCCTCAAGAAGGTCAAGGCTGTCAATCCGTCATATGCTGGACCTATTGTTGTGCACTGCAGGTAAAGTGTGTAGTATAACAGAAGCAAGAAAACAAGAGTCAGAGTTGATGCAATTAATTATTAAGGAGAAGAAAACACTGTTTAAATGATGATACAAAACTAAGATATGCTATGTGAATAAATCAGCAGATGTTAAAGGTAAACTTCTTCATAATTTGATAAAGTTGCGATGGTAAATTCGAGGTAGAGGTAAACTTAGGTAAAATGTCTAAAAACTAAACTGCAGCTCGTTACAGAGAGATGAGTAAAAGCACCAATAAACACGGTATGTGCATATGTTTGTCTGGCCAATCAGTGTAAAACCTCACCAAAGGAAATCAGCAGCCGACTGTAGCAACTGCTGCAACAGGTGCTCGGGGAGAAGGACTGTTGTTCTTGAATGGGGCCCATTGAGGAGGCCTCAACACCCCGCTGTGGAATCCCAGCCCTGTGCTCCCTGAGGTGCCGTCTGCTGAAATGACCCTTTTAAATCTATTAGGAGTGTGTTTGGGCTTCAGAGGTGAAGCACTTTTACACATGCTTGAGGCTGTCCACAATTGACGTCTATGTTAAGAAGACAGGGATAGCTCAGGGTTCAACCTAAATGTGTTTTTTTGCTACTTGCCTGAAGTCCATTTTTACTTGCCCCTGTACAAATTGTTCGATTTGCTGTCATGTTTGATCGTTATTTAAAGTTTTGTCCACATCCTCTAACATCACTCAGCTAAACTCCCGTCTCCAGGATAATTGAAATGCTCACTTGTGCTTCAGCTTTTAACGTTTGTCTTTATCTGCCACCATTTTCTTTCAAGTGCACAGTCCGAGTTTACTCTGTGATTCGTAGGCGGTTCATTTGTTGATTTGTCTAGCATTGTGAGACAGCAGTGTTAAGCGTTGTTAAGCAGTGCGCCAGGACTAATGAGGAGTAATAACAACAATAGTGAGCGCTATAGTTAGACGCCAGTGTCGCTGCTGATCTAAATTGACATGTTGTCTTCTCTATATCGCCAATCATCATAGTTTGTGCTCCAACAAAACCAGTATGTTGGCATGGCTACCATCAGTGTAGCTAGGTTAGATTCAGTTAGATTCGTTGGTTTCTTGTGATTGGTTAGGGATTATTGAAATCTCCTCCCCCATGGAAGTGGACGCAATGTCAGACTGAAGAAACGGAGTGTAACTTTGTACTTATGGCATGCATGTGCATAGTTGTGATCACAAACATTGATCTGAAGCTTCTGAATCTGTTCTGTAGTTTTCTAATAAACAGTACATTTAGTAACTTTTGTGATCAAAAATGATCTGAATCTTAATTCTGAGGCTGTCCTGTGAATACATTTGCAATACACAATAAATATAGCTAGCTATAGGCTCACTCCTTAGCTACTTCCATAATCAGCTCTGGAGAAAACGATATGTGTATATGTAATTTTTTTTTTTTTTTTTTTACCACCAGCCTGATCGGGCAACAGAGTTGCTAGATTCACTAGCACAGTGTGGCATTTTACTTGCCCAAGCAATCAGGCAATTCTTATTGTTGAGCCTTATAACAAAGCAATATACTGTATAACAAGAATGAAACAACATTTTTTATATCATGTCTGTTATTCTGTGGGAGAAAAGCTCTGTTGTTGCTGTGGTTTTATTTGTGCTTTATAGATACAATGTCATATAGAGTTCTTACCCGACACATCTTTCTTTAGTAGCTGCACTTTGTTACTGAGAAGACCTTGCGCCTCCTTGTTTGTGTTTCCACAGTGCCGGGGTGGGGAGGACTGGGACGTTCATTGTCATTGACAGCATGATCGACATGATGCACATGGAACAGAGGGTGGATGTCTTTGGCTGTGTGAGCAGAATACGAGAGCAGCGCTGTCAGCTCATCCAGACAGATGTAAGTGTTGACCCTCTCCGACCTGTTGTACCTTGGACTGACAGCTCAACTCACTGCTCTGGTCTCGTCTTGGCATAAACAAGCGAAGACATGGAAAACAACCACGTCTATGATACGGAAATAGTGGGAAAATAGTTTGGCAAACTAAAGCTACTACTTCTACCTCTTCTGTCTCCTTGACTTCCTCTGTCTTCCTCCTCAGATGCAGTACTCCTTCATCTACCAGGCTCTGTTGGAGTACTATCTGTATGGAGACACGGAGCTAGATGTGTGCTCTCTGGAGGGCCATCTGCAGAGGCTTCACAACACCAGGGCTCCCCACGACAGGCTGGGCCTGGAGGAGGAGTTCAGGGTAAGAAGAAAGAAGCTCACTCTTGAACATTTCAGTCAGTAATGAATCGTCCCCATCACCCTGCGCCCTGCATGAGTATGTTTTCATGGAAAACTTGCCCAGGGTGCCACTCTTGGCAGTAGTAACATAAATAACAATGCTTTGAATCAACTAAAACTTTATAAGGCACCACCATCTGCCACACAGGATTTACTATAGCTTGGTGAAAAATTCTCATTTTTGCTGCAAAGAGTCCCTCACAGTTCCCTACACACTAAATGGAATTATTCCCTACTGCCTCTTCTTCGTCTTATCTTCTTTTCTACAAGTAGGATATGTTTGTCCAGCTTCTGTGTTTTGACTTGTTGCATTTTAGTTACAGTTCATTAGCACTGCACTGCAAATAAACTTTTCAATCATGTCCTTTCACTCCATTTCCCCCCCTTTAGAAGCTGACCAACGTTCGTATAATGAAGGAGAACATGAGAACTGGAAACCTTCCTGCCAACATGAAGAAGAACCGCGTGCTTCAGATCATACCGTGTAAGGACTGCTCCGATACTCTGAACACTTCCATAATACATCACATCCAAGTAACATCAAAGTATCACACTGCTGCTGATTTTATGGATGCCATACACAGATATCTGGCTAATCAGTCCGTGTCTGTGTGATCAATGGCATTTAAATATGGCTTGTATCTTGACTTAAAGTTGGACAGGGAAGCCTGGGTACAACTTTTTTACAGAGAAAACCGATACAGGCTGTGGCGTGTTTGGCCTTAATAACACAGCTAAAGTTTTACTTAGCTGTTATTTTTTCCATCAGCCTCTTCAAACTTTTATTTTATTAGGAATCACTTGTGGAAAGTTTCATTTTCCCTTTTTTCTTTTGCAGATGATTTCAACCGAGTAATACTCTCAGTGAAAAGAGGACAGGAGTTCACCGACTACATCAATGCCTCCTTTATTGATGTAAGCACTCCCTCACGACCTCCTGTATAGATTTCCCATAGAAGTATATATAAAGCTCATTGTTTCCTTTACAAACAATGCAAAATATTATGTTTGCTGCACTCTCAAGTGTTGTTTACCGGATGATCTGCCCTCCAGGGCTACAGGCAGAAGGACTATTTTATCGCAACCCAGGGCCCACTGTCTCACACAGTGGAGGACTTCTGGAGGATGGTGTGGGAGTGGAGGTGTCATTCAATCGTTATGCTCACCGAACTCAAAGAGAGGGAGCAGGTACAGTATGGTGCTCTTGCAAAAGCGCAGGCTGAGAAGTGGAGTTGCACATTTAAATCTTTTTTGTTTCCACTATTTCATTTTCTGATTTCCCTTATTTCTCATCCTTGACAGTCTGTGTATGTATTCAATGGATTTATATTGCTTTTGTGGTGCACACTGAAAGTATAAAAACAAAAATAGGACATAAATCAGTCAAATGAAGCCTAATTGTATTTCCATCTGACCTTTCCAAACAGGAGAAGTGTTACCAGTATTGGCCATCAGAGGGCAGTGTAACATTTGGAGATTATACTGTGGAGCTGACTGGAGATACACAGTGTGAAACCTTCACTCTCAAAGACATGGTGCTCACCTACAGACCAGTGCGTATATTTTATTATAACATTAAAATCCTTTAGAATATAGAATTTAAATTGACATATTTGCCTCTTTGTTTTTGTGCTTTAATTATTTTTTTTATATATCCACTATTTTATCTGTGTGAAAATAACAGTAAGCTGTCCATCTCACCAGGAAAAGCAGTCACAACACGTCCGACACTTCCACTTCCACGGATGGCCTGAGATCGGAATACCAGCCGAGGGAAGGGGGATGATTGACATTATTGCCGCTGTGCAGAGGCAGCAGCAGCAGTCTGGAAACCGTCCCATAATTGTGCACTGCAGGTGAGGAACTTCACTTGTGCATCTTCAGACGAAAAATCACGTACAGTACATCGTGTTTAATATTTCTGTCCGCTCATGCTTTTAATTCAACCAATTTCATTTTCACTGCGCTTTTATCACCTGATCACCTAAATCTCTCGGAGCGGTATTGGAAGGAATTTCATTTTTACAGATACATTTTTCTTCCCCACAAACGTCTGTTACAATAAATTCTACATTTTGCCTCAGTAGACCTGGTGTTCTATGCCTAAACCACTTATGTGATCCCTTATAAAGACTTAGCTGTGAAAGCTTTGATCAGAACCCAGCTTCAGGTGAAGTGATTCTAAAGCAGCATGCCCCTGTGGGATTGATCCAATCCACTGATTCACAGTCAATTAAAACCTCTCAAAGTGAAATCTCCTCTGACTCCCACTATGATTAATCTGATAAGATGAGCTAACGACAGGAAATGGTGTCATCACTCTCTTCTATTCCTTCATCACCACTTGTCTAAGAAGGGCTTTTTAAAGCTTTTTCTCTGCCCCTGGGAAATGGGGCTAACCCGTTGCAATCCCCAACGTCTCTCTACACTTCTCTTCCGAAATCGCACATCACTCTCGCGCCCCGCTCCCCGTCTCTCTCTCTCTCTCTCTCTCTCTCTCTCTCTCTCTCTCTCTCTCTCTCTCTCTGTCTTACTCTCTCCATCCCACCATCATTGTAAACATTGACTCAGTCAAACACTGAGCTTCCAAACTGATTAGTGTTAGCGTTTGGATTAGCCTCTCTTTAAGTGAGGATGATTATTAGCACTATTACACAAAGGTCACCTTTTCCCTTGCAAACTTTTTTTTCATTCAGATGGAAAAAGGATGTGCTGCTAAGATTACAAGAGTTTCATTGGAGAAGTAGTTAGTATTTCAACTTTTCTCCTTCTACTTCTGAGCTTTATTTCTAAATGTAATTCTCCTGCAACAAGTCCCACCATTTCCCATCCAGTGTGCGCATTATCTGACGTGACCGCTGATGGTTTTGTCCTTTATGTTTCAGCGCCGGTGCAGGTCGGACCGGTACCTTCATTGCCCTCAGTAACATTCTGGAGAGGGTGAAAGCTGAAGGCCTCCTGGACGTTTTTCAGACAGTCAAGAGTTTACGCATGCAGAGACCACACATGGTTCAGACTGTGGTAGGTGGAAAACGAGATAATATCAAACCTGCTGTGCAAAATCTGTCAGCTTATTCACGTTTGTGTTGTTTGGAGCCGTTTCTGCACATATCTAACACTCCTTTTCCCCCCCTCTGCTTTTCCTTCCAGGAGCAATACGACTTCTGCTACAGAGTGGTTCAGGATTTTGTTGACATTTTCTCAGACTACGCCAATTTTAAATAATACCTGTCAGATACTGCTCTGTGTACTTCTGTCAGATTAACTTATGCATTTTTTTCTGAATGTTGTTTTCTAAAGCAAGCTCTTTTTACATTTTGCACTTGATTACAGATCTAAAAAATAATTGTAACATACTGTATTATAATTGAAAACATCTGTGCTCCAGGAGAGTCTGCCTCTTCCTGGAATGCTTCATCTTTAACAATGTAAAATATAGAAATTAAAGTGGGTTATTAATGGGTTGGTAAAAAATAGTTTTATGTTGCCTGAGTGCAACATGGTGAGGGTGAATAAAGGAAATATTCTAAGACTGTATTCCAACTTTATCTATATAAATAATGTATATATAATGTAGTATGTATTGCTCACTACCTGAAATGCATCGTTAATGTGTTGTACATGCATTCTCTTTTATTTCTGCTTTTGTTTGTGACCACGATGCCTGTGGTTTACAGTTGTCTTGTATTTTATGCTGCCCTCTGAACATGTTTGTTTGCTACGAGGAGAATAAATTGTGTGTTTGATAAGTAAGTTAAAATGATTAATGCTTTTGCTAAAACGATGTTCTGTCCGACATGTGCGAATAATATTTACGATCGACCTTTAGCTCAAACAAAAACACGAAACTCGAGCTACATTTCATTCCTGGTAGAAGCCGCAAATTACTTCACTTCTGTCTGTGAATAACTTAACAGCTGCTGCCTGTTGCAATTTTATTCAACTTCACCAACTTTCTTGTGTTGCCTGTGGCAATATTACTTAGTGGATTGGTGCCTGACGCTGCAAAATGCAATTAGCCCACATTGGAACAGGCAGAAAATAATGTATTCCTGTACGACATGAATCCAAACCCATCATTCTTATAGATGTTTCAGAGCCAAACATTACATCCATACATTTTTATACACATTAACAAGCCGACTTTACACTTGCATGTTTGCATAAAGCAGTGCCATATTGATCAGACAGTCGCTTCTGATCATGAGAAACTTGTCACCGAGTGACACAATTTTAATAAAAGCCAGATGTTTATGTTTAATTTAATATAATAGACACGTTTTTGGAGGTGTATTGTTTTTGAATGGTGGTCTCCTGTAAGGGTCATCAATTCATTGTCTGGTCAAAATGTACCATCATTTTAGTTGCAAGTAAGTGTGTAAGAAATCAAGGAGACTGCAGAAATGTGTGTTTCAATGAAAGAGCTGATAAGAAATGCAGTTAAACTTTGTCTGGGACAGTTAAAAAGCATTCAACCAGCGCTCAGCCAAAATATGAAATATGCACGCACAGGCATTTTGACATATTTTGACTACTATAGTTAGTCTTTCTTTCATATTTAAACAAGGAAACCCCAGCATTGCTGTAAAATCAAAAGCATATATTTTTGCAAGGCTTCTGCTTACTTCTTTGTAGAACAGTGAGCTCTGAAGTCTTACGTTTGGGTAAAGAACTTTCTTACTGTGTTTGTACTTCCACTCAATCGTAAGATGAGTTTACTGTATACATGACACACTGTTCGTTTTGTTTATTTCCTGTACATAAATTCTTGTTGTCATTCACTGATGTTTACTGCATTGTTGAGTTCATTTTAATGTATTGCCATGCTGAAAAAACGAGACGTACTGGGCAGTGACAGTGAGGCCTTGCAGCTGATGTAACATAAATGCACAAGCATCTCGTTTCAATGATGTTTCTGCCTTTTGAATCTGTACGGATTTGAACAACTATTTGTTTGCTAAAAGCTGATTCCAATAAATTATAGATGGAGAGAAATGCCAGATTTCATCTTAATGTCGTCTTTTTTGTCTGCCCCCCTACACAGATGCGTTCGATACAAACACAATGATGTTTGTAATATATATTTCATGCTGTATGAACCCTTGTGGTGATGCCAGCATATCTGAGCACTTAGCCAGCTCCATTAGTCATATTTTGTGTTCCATTAGCCAGTAAATGTGTCACACCTGCAGAGAGGGGATTATAATCCTGACAGCAGTCCTCTGCAACACCTATAAAAATCCCCGTCTGGCTAATGCACCACATGCAAACAAGGCAAATACAGAGGTGAGTCAGTCCTCAATGAAGTTTGTGCAGTGTTCATTAAGTTAGAATATTGCCACTCTTATTAATTACTGTCGAAAATGCTGTTTGCTAATGTTGGGCAATGCTTTATAACCTCTGGTCTGCGAGCTGTTAGAGAGGAGGCTGTGACATTATTGTTTTTATTACAAATTTGGCTTCCTCTGCAGCTCTAATGGAGGCAAGCAGCAGAGTGATGGTGCAGGTGTTGTTGTTGGCGTTGGTGGTTCAGGTCACCCTGTCCCAGCACTGGTCCTATGGATGGCTACCAGGTGGAAAGAGAAGTGTGGGAGAGCTGGAGGCAACCATCAGGGTGAGTGATTTTATTTTTATGTGGGCGAGAGTACAGTTTCAGGAAATGTGGTGTCTTTATGAAATTTGAAGCTAAATTTAACAGAAAAACTTGGTCAGTGAAGCCTCACTTTCTTTTCATATAAAGCTGTAAATGTTCTGGTGGTTTCAGATTTTATACCAACCCCGGTTTCATCTTCTAAAATCTCTATTTTATTGTACTTAGATGATGGGTACAGGAGGAGTGGTGTCTCTTCCTGAAGAGCCGAATGCCCAGACCCAAGAGAGACTTAGACCATACAATGTAGTAAGTGCTTATTATACATAATTTATCACCAATGTCTACTTCAATTGTACAATATTAATGTACACTACACCACTGTGTGCCATTGTGTTCCAAAGCAGCAATGACAATATACAAACTGCTCAATGACTGTTTTTATTTTTCCCTTTTTGCATGAGTGAATATGTGAATGCTTAATTTTATCTTTTTGAACGTTGGCAGAATGTAACGCTAATTTGCTCAGACTTGTTTGGTGTCCTACTGTGTGTGTAAATATATATAAATAAAGACTGAAACATTTGTTAGATTAAATATTCAAGCAGCAGATCAAACCGTTAACTGAGATTTTTAATTCCAATCTGTTCAGATCAATAATGATTACAGTCATTTTGAGCGAAAGAGAGGGTTGCCTAATAACTGAGGAGAAACGCGGACTGTCTTTGCATCATCATCATCATCATCATCACCGGTGATGGACCGTCTGAGAGAAAACTTCAACACATCATCACATTTATCACACAGGTGTCAACAACATGTGTGTCTGTAACATTTAAACCCATTAAAAATTGTAATAAAGTTTTTGAAATCTGATTAAATGATGAAATCTTTAGTTCAGTGAGATTATCAGATTGTAATTTCACTCCGTAAATCTGGTCATCAGAAGTGAAATAATGCTTTTGAAATAAAAAATGTGATTTTAGCGCCTTCAAATAGATTAAATTGCCTTTGTAAAGCAGCCACGACCGACAAGCATGACAAACTTGTGACACAACAATCTTAGCATGACAACAGCTGGTGATTAAGCCAATTTATTAGAAATCAATGACTTAATTGAATTTGTTACAGTTTTGGTAATTCCATTTTCTGCCACACCAGTCATGTGCATATGTGCTGTGGAAAATTACACCAGCTGATTTTTGTGTTCCTACCTGAATGTTAATTAGCCCCCCTAAACTGAAAGACACTTTCTGCTTGTGATGTCCACAACAGCTTTCCGCTAATTAAGGGTAACCGCAGCCATCCAAAACAGAAAGAGTGTAAAACTTTTCTTTTTTTTTTTGTACCCCCCTCCTCTCCGTACAGGAAATTGGTGTTCATTATAAAAATTGGAATTTCATATCAGGAAAGGAAAAGAATCAGCAGGGGGCATATGTTTTAAAGAGAACTCATTTTCTGGCAAAGCCCCACAGACAGAGCACCATACTAATCGCCTGGTGCATAAGGGGCTAGGATTCATGAACTGTGCTGACACCGTGGAGGCCCTGCATTGTTAGAGCGTGGTTGTAATGCACGCCAATGAACCCAAACCCGCTGGCACAACTGGGAAAAGGTGAACATTATAAAAGCACATAGAATTAAAAAGAAATTAAACCACATTCCATTGCACTTCCAGAACAATGCTTGTTCATTTGTGATACTTCACATCGTTGGTTTAATATTCATGGTTGTAATTTGCATAACACAATCATTTCCTTTGATGAGGAAAGACCTAAGAATTTTTTTTTTTTTTTTTTTTTTGAGAAGTGTTATATTCTGCTTTACCTTCTTTGACAAAGTTACAGACGCAAATGTTGTCCAGGGCATTTTCTTCTGAAAGTCACTGTGAGACTTTCCATGAATTGATTTATCCTTATCTTTATGGAGTTTTCAATAATTTTGCAGCTTCCTCATAAAGGATAATTATGCTTTTATAACATTTCCCTAAAATATGGTTTTAATTCAATTTGGTATACTTGTGTGAGAATAATGAATGTTTACAGATAAAGCATAAAATCCCATAAATTCCCTTTAAATAATCCCAAAGCATTTGCTGTGAAAGCCAACTTTCTCCCTCCCAGTGTCCTCATCAAGGACCTGCCTAATTGCACGTATATCAGGACAACAAAACCTGCTGGTATCTATGTTTCCAAATTTGATTTAACCTCACTTTCTCCTTCCCAGACCCCCTGGTGGATATTCACTTTGTTTACCTCAAATTAAACTTCATATTGTTTACAGCCTCCTGGTCCCTGAACATTTTATAGCATTTTAGAATTATTTCTTTATTTATTTTTTGTAATGATTGTAGAGTTGGGATTCATTTGAATGTTTCCCTCATCTGCATGAAAATTATATAATTAACTTTTGATTAACCAGCTCAGTTGAGTTGGTTCCCCCATGCACACTGGTGAATAGTACCCACCGCATTTTAATGACTGTTTTCCAATTGAGTGGCGACCTTTTCATCAAAGAGCCACAACTGGGGCTAAACAACGGTAGAAAATAATCACGGTGAAGACAATAGCAGAGGCCGACAGGCTAGGATGTCATCCTTAAATATAACAACAAAGATGAAAGCAACCTTACTGCACGTAGTGGCTGTGGCGTGTAGCCAAGTGCTTATGCTGCTGGATGCCCCATTGTTAAAGCTGTGGAGGTCACGTCCATTGGCATATAGAGAGAGAAAGCACAGGAAGCCGAGAATGGCCCATTGTTACATGTCCTTGCTCAGAGGGAATTCCATTATGAAGGGCAATACATTTTTGATACTTTGATTTTTGTGCCATTCATTTGTTTGAAAAACAGAACATATTTGGATAATGGCTTCAGGAAAAAGGGGTCTCAGAGCACCTCCATCCAAGGCTACAGCGCTGCATTAACACACCTGCCAATCAAGCACGCCCGAGCAGATGTGCATCCTCGCGCAGCCCACCATCAAATAAGCATTCTATCATATGCATAATATAGTTTTCATTTCATCACGATTATGCTCCGTGCACCATGTGTGTGTTTCCGATGGGTCATAGGAAACTTTTATTGAAGCGGAGTGTATAATAAAGTCATTTTCCAGGTGCTTGTTGTGGCTCTTATTATGAACAGAATGATAATTTCCCCTAGAGGAATCTGGCCCTGCATATCAATTGAAGTTTAGTGTGGGTCTTACTATGTTCCCGCAGGCTATAGTAGAAGGCAAAGTCATCTTCAGAGAGAGTCTAAATGTCAGGGAGGTCTTCAAACACTTTTTCTCCCAGAGCCTTACTGAAAAGGCTCTTTGGAAGTGCTATGTCTTGGAATTGATATGGTGGAGGTGAGGTAAAGAGGGACGCAGAAGGCTTAATGTAAAGCAGTTGACATGAAATTTAATTGGACAAAATATGTAAAAAAAATAAAAATAAAATAAAAAAGAAGCTAAGGAAGGGGTCACTGAAGAAATGAAAATACGACTGCTCTTATTGAGGTCTGAGGTAGAGCATTTTCTCTCAGCGCTGCTCAGTTACTGTTTTGTCATATCCTCACGTCCCCACATGGTGACACTCTTGAGCTACCGTGTTTTGAATCCGCTCCCAGCTGCCGGGTCTCTCAGCAATTCCATCACTTAAGTTTGCAGAAACTGTTATTCCTCTAAATCTAACAAAGACTTCAATCAATCATCTCTAACTCTGCAAAAAAAAATTAATTTTCCTGCACACTGACTGATGGAGTTTTTGTTTATAACAAAAAAGTATTTTGTACAATTTTGCAGCAGCACCGTACATGGCCTCAAACCAAGCTCATTATAAAATGTAGGAATTCATATAAAAGCATTTCATCTGTGGAAAGTCATGAATTTCTCAAGTGTTCTTAGTTTTGCATTTGCAAGGCGTTAATTTATTTTATTCCCTTTTTTTTCTTATTGGTGACTGAAGTTAAAGTACAGCAAGCTATACGGTAGCATGTACAGTACAGTCGTGGATTGGCCTTCCTTCTCCTTCTTGGCTGGCAGGGAACCTTCCTGTTGTGATCCGACTTCTCTCCTTTGATCAAAGAACAGTGTTAAAGCACTGGGAGAAGGAGGAGGTATGAAATATGAATGAATACAGCTGTGTTTTGATGGATATGTCTCAAAGTATCCCAGTAAGAGACTGCTAAAGGCCAGGAAATCTGTTTGTGTTGTGGAAATAGGCTCTTCCTCGCTTGTTTCTTTACCAGCTTCATCTTGGGTAGCTTTTCACTTCATATTTTAGAGATCCTTTGTTAGGGAAGAGATCAACCCCTTATCCGTGCATTTGTAGGAAACTGTTCTAAGAGGCCCTAGTTCATAATATATATCATTAATGACACCATTTCCTTTGTTTGGTCTTGAAACCACCTTTTGAACAAAATGCGCGCCAGCCATGAGAGGAGGATATTTATTATTTTTCTAGGGTAGACCCAAAGTTCTCACAGATGGAGTGAGATCTTCTATGAGGTGATGGAGGCTTTGTCACTAGTTATGTCTGTGATTCCATTTCCTTTTCTAAAACCCCATCGGGGAGCTGTGACTCATTTTGAAGCTGGAAGTTGATACTGTGGTGTAAAACTAACGCTCCCATCTGAATTAAGAAACTATCAGAGCCCGCACAAATCTCAGATTTTTCGGAGTTAGATGAACTCATCTCTCGCATTACACTTCTTTAATAAACAACGATAATAAAAAAGATGTGCTCGTAAAAAAAAACACAATTATTAGGAGGGATTGTAAAATGAAAATTGGTGCCTATAGATGTCTTTTACACCACATCACAGCTCTGTTGTCTTATTAAGGATCATTTATAGACTCTCTGCAGTCATTTAGGAGTATATTAACTAAGATCCAGCCTTTGGACCTGTGGCAGGATGATGTCTCTGGACTACCGGAGGTTCAAAACTTTCTGCCCGGGCTTTATTAGCCTCACTAATAGCTGGGTTTCCCAAATGCCATGGTCCACCTCTGCTGGGAGTAAGGGCTCAGATCCTGTCAGAGAGGGGTCGCACTAACCAACTGTAATCTTTAGGGTACTCCACTCCCGCTGACCTACATCTAACACCGGTTCCATCCCCCCCGCTTACCCCCAACCGCTATCCTTTCCCTCCCCAATCTGGTCTACCCATCCCACTTCAGTTATGCCACCCTTGGCTCTCCCTCCCACGTCTTACCACCCTTGTGTGATAGTATCCCCCCACCCAGCCCGCCCCATGCCTGTTCCAGCCTCGTCCGGCTGGCCACAGCGAGGAGCATGCCTTATCCTGTGGTAACGGCAATTAGCAGTGTAAAGCAAGCTGTGGAGAAGACTGGATCCCTGTCCACGTTTCAACCCCAGATCACGAGTCTCCAGCACAACTTCAAGGCAAACCATGCAATTAGCTACAATAATGATAATGTGTTGTAGGGGAACAAAGAGAGGGTAAAACAGACTACTGGTGTGAGGGAGAGTGGGGTGCTAATAGTAGGGGGGTTATTTGAATGCTCTGGTGCAGATAGGAGACCAAATCAGACTGATTATCAAACGTATGATGAATTATATTTTTCCTCTAATTATCCATGCCTTTTATGTGTAAACCAACTGAGTGAATTTTGCATTCTAGACATCTACGGTCAGTGGTCTTTGGGCATCACACTGGGGTTACATCTTTTATTTCCGCTAAGCAACATACAAGGAGTTACTCATGTGGCTAAGCTGATGGGAAGAGGGGAGAAATGTACTGACAATTTTCTTAGTTGACTTAATTAGATACTTTCAGAAATATTTGGCAGCGGTACAGGAATGGAAAAAAGGGGAAGTATGTGGTTTGATGTTTGACTATCGCAGATGTGTTGACACAGAGTCAAAACATGCTGGAAACAAACCACAAAACCCAGACCACAAATAAGAGCATTTCAAGTCAAGGTTGTGAGTAGATACAGTCGAGAAGCAGACTCGCTGCCTTGGTTGGAACACAAAAGTGCAGCGCCTATTCTCTCCGCTGTGAGCAGAGACCATTCCTACAGTCTTACATCCAGAGGTTTATAGAGGATATTTTGCTGGGTGTTGTGCAAAACGAACCGTGTCCCCAGAGCAGCAGCAACTTCACCTTGGCGGAGTAATGCTGTGATATTCTGTTTATTCTTCACTCACTTCATTTTACTCAGAGGAAATCCTCTGGAGATGGCTTATCTTGGAGCTGGAACAGGTGCACTCTAATTTACTCCTATTGCTTGGGGAGCCCAGGGGCCCCTGTAGAGAAGAAAGTAGCGATGTAGCACACTCCACTGTAAAGCACAAACAGCCAGAGAAAGAGCATTTAATCGAAAGAGAAGAAAACTGTGAGCTTTGAGTGCAGCCGTATCATTTGGATGCAGAAAATCTTTCACTCCTTTTTTTTTTTTTTGTTTTCCGGAGGAAAAAGGACCCGTCATTTCATTTAACTTTCATTTGTTCAACACTGTTAACTTTGCTTGAAACTGTCATGCTACACTTGGCAAAGCAGCAGATGACGTGGGGGACCTGTTGTATTACCCCCTGCATAATAAAACGTTTCCTCACCAGTCACTCCTGGAATATCCGCAGCATTTACGGCGTAAAAAATGGCTTATAGTGCCTCTGATATGTGCCACTTAAGTTAAAGTGTACGTAAATGCGTATGCTATTGCCTATTTGTTTTGGTAATGCTGCACATTTTCAGCCAGGCAAAAGTTTGTTTCATCTTTCACCCTCATCCCTGCATTCACTGCGAAAAGAGCTAAGCTTTCAACTTTGAATTTACTCTCCAATTCCTTTTCTTTAGAGAACTATGGTTTTGAAGAGTGGAGCTGGTATGTTATTTGTTCGGTATATTATAAGTCTGAATTCAGTCAGTATTTTTGTTTTGTGTTGTTCGTCTCTTGGGAATTATGCAATCAAAGCAGATGCCTCAAGCAGTCTAGAAAGCGCCCCATGTGAATAAGAGAAAATCTTGTACACAGCATTTTTTGTATGTGTGTATGAGGAAGGGGGGCATGACAACAAAGCAAATATATGGCATTGTTCTCTGTATACTATACCCGTATGCTGCACCTTTTTTTTTTTTTAAAGAGAATATAACCATCGCACCTGTATTTTTTTTTTTTTTATGTCAGACCATTTGACTCTATTCAAATGGCAATTCCACACCACTGATGAAGAGCATAACTACAGCATGTGCACCACTTTGACTGATGCAACAGAGGTCCAACAGTCAATGCGCTGGATCTCTATTATGGAAAATAAGGTTTGAAGACTGTGGTGCTGGTAGAATTTCACAATGTATAAACAGACATTTCTCACTCAGGAAAAAAACATAACTGGAAAAAAAAAAACAAACAAACACCAGAGAGACAAAGGCTTTGGCAGAAAACGGAGTAAACACAAAGAAGAGCGAGCAATAGAAGGACAACAAGAGAAATATCATATACACTTTTAATGAGTGTGCCTGCCCCGAGCTTCTGTTTTTAATCACCTTTCCGTGTGACATAATTTGCTGCAAGATTGTATATGCTTGAGGGACTTTCAGTTCTTGTCAACTCAAGAGCATTTGAACCAATCAATACCTGTCTATCCTGTGGCACACTCATAGTTGGCCATTAGGAAAGAGCTGCTTAAAGTAAGCTCAGCCAATACCATTAGCCCTAGCCTAAGGGCAGTTCCATGCCTTAGTCAGGGTAGGCACCTGCCCCCGTCACCCCCACCTCACCCCCTTAACCCCCCTCCACCCCTCCCCCTACCATTAAGAACCTCCCCTGAGACATCATTTGGACACATCGGCCAAAGAGCACTTCTTTATTCCCTCTCTTTTCTTTCCCTGGCTCCACCAAAAATCAATACATCTCCCCTTTTTCTTATTTTCACAATTTTGCCTCAATATTATTCTCTCCTCTTCCAGAAACCAATGGACTATCCTCTTTTTTTTTGTCTTTTCATCTACAATTTCCTGTGACTTATGTCTCCACACCTCATGTTTTGGAGGGAAAGAATTGGAAAATAATTAAATTATCTTGTCACGGTGATATCAAGGAGAGGTCCCACGGTGCGCTGAAACATTTCAAAAACACTGCGGTCATTCTGCATTTAGTTGCTCCCAATTTAACCCCGTAGTTTTCTACGTTTTTCTCCATAGCACATTTTATATGGTGTGCAGAGTTGCTTTGCAAACTCAGCAAATGTTGTAGTTGTGCTTAAACCTACTCATTTGTTTTTGACACTCAATAAGGGAGACATCAGCGCTCAAATATCTTCACGGTAATGAGTGAACTTCCTCTGTGTCAGTGTTTTTCTGCTCCGACCATGTCATAATACCAAACCCTAGAGAACAGAGCAGCATACGCAGTAATGCTTCCTGACTGCTTCTAATTTTATTGCAAGGCAACGACTCCACACAGCACAAAGTTTCAGAACAAGTGATACAATACCACGTCCTTAGAAGTCAGTCAGTCAGTTATTGCCCTCCCAACCCTCTTTTTCCAATAGAAGCAGCAAAAGTGGGGTACTGCCCTAAATCTTGGCCAGTGCTGTTTACGATAATAACTCTGAAGAGTGATAGCTGGTTCCGCAGCACTGGCGATTTCTGTGGCCGCCTATATCGATCGGGGGTCCTAATGAGCAGCAGCGGAGCTGTGGCTAATGGTGTTGTGTCTGGTGTCCATAGTAAACGCCCACGTTGAGATTATCATTCCCAGGGGGGACTGAGAAAGGTTTTGCCAGCCCAAGCCCTCAGGGTGCGAGCGACACACTTCAGGGGTCAAGGTAAACTATCAAATGAACAGCCAGGCCTTGCCTTGCCTTGCTTTAAGGACTATACCATACTACTATACTACAGTAAAGATCCAATCTCCATACACACCCATGCAAAGACAGAACACCAGACAAATTTTGCTATTCTTCTTATTTCATATGCAAGAGGGTATTATAACGAGAGAAACTCAGCACCCTGTTGCAACCTCACTTTATCACTTCAGTTCTTTGTCTAATTTCTCTACAGTAGTTGTAAAAAGCTATTACCGGGGCATTGATAGAGACTTCACCAAACTGCCTAACTGTTATTAAGAGACCTCAAATGAGACCTGGCTTGACAGACTGATAATGGCTTATTTGACTTCAGAGATCGCCCTGGCACAAACACTCTAGCCCCTTCACATACCCATGGCAGCCATTGTCCTTTGCTATGCACGGCCATTCTGGCGGTCTTGAGTGACATCCAACAAGTTCAGCAGATTCAGAATGTAAGTGCACACCAGACAGTACATAGTGTCTTCAAAGAAGGAACTGAAGCAGTCTCATTGTAATGAAGGGAGTTGTTGCTCCCTTCATAAACCTGGCTAGGAAATGAAACCTGCTGTCAACTCACATGTGGGGAGGGGAACTCTTTAAGCTATGTGGACAATTAAGTTTCGATAAAACCGCAGCAAAAAATGCATCTTTATCACCACAACCGCCTCTCTTCTGTTTCAACAGACGATTCCTCCACGGATTATGCTTGATGGTATTCAGCTCAGGGTGTGCACGGAGCATTAGTAGGGCACAATAATGAAGTCAACCCAACGCACAGCACCTCTCAGAGTCATGCCCTGTTTGGAGTCACACTTCCATGTCCTGGCAAATGCTGAGCATGTAAAACAGAACTGTCAATTATTCAACATGAACGGGAGGATGTATGGAGTGACATGGGGGGTGGACAGGGGCCGACTAAGCCTCGGGCAGATAGGGGGTACCACTTTGATGTGAGTGTGTGGGCCTGCAGAGTTGAGCAAGGTGCACTGGGTAATCTGCTAGAACGCCCCCACCCCACCTCCAACCCCACCACTCCTTCGTTTTTCCTTCCCCTCCCTCCCAATGCTGAGCCTCTCTGCACCTTTTATGTCCTGCTTCGTTTTCCCCTCTGACACGCACTCCCTCTCTCTCGCTTCATCTCTGCTTCACACATACATAAACAAACCGGCGTACAGATGCACGCACACACACACACACACACACACACACACACACACACACGCATGCAGTACATGCACATGTGTACACACACAATGACATGAAAGCAAGCTCCCTTTGTCTGTTAACCAAACAAGAGCAGGCAGCACTTGTTACAGATAATAAAGTTGTGAATGGCTGATTTTGGAGAAATAGCGTTGTTGCAGTGTCACAGGAATGGCATTACTCATTTATACAATGAATACTAAAAGTTCCCCTCTCTTGAGTCTCCTCTCGTAGTCATACAATAGCAAGCTTAATTACATTAAGTTCTGAGAAGAGGGAAGTTAATGGATGACATTTTGCTACACCATGAGTGCTCCTTCCAATAACAATAGAAACCCAAATAAGACCTAATTAATATGCATAGCAGAGCCAATGAACTTAATTGTCAAGTTGCTTTTATCAACCTGTCAAAGGATTGACAATTAAAACAGCCTCTGTTAAAACTTTAATGAGAAGCAAGTAGGAGAGAGGGATGATGAGGGAACAAAAAGACGCAAGCTTCATCCGTCATGAAAGACGCTACAAGACAACTACCCATTATTTCCTATCAGGATAAAACTATGCAAATCATATTATGCATTTTTAAATAATAAGTCAATGAGTAATATTTAATTTATTACCTATACTCTTAGAATGAATATTTAACGCTGTTTTTAAGTTGATGAATTCATTAGATAATTTAGCGTTGAGCTGCAACAGCAGGTTTTTTTTTTCTTCTTCTTCCTCCAACTCAGAATGTCCTTCAGTTTCTGTCCTGAAATCCAGAACAAGTATGTGTCAGTTTTCAAGTTCAACAAGTAAACTTCCTAAAGTCTTCCCTCAAGGAGGCCAGAGCGCCTCATCATTTTCGCTGTAGCCCGAGCAGAGCCGAGGTCCATAGCTGGACCTGAGCTGAGGCGAAAGGCAGCATTTTGACTTGAGTTTTTATCCCAACATTGACACCAGCATGTCTATGTTCCAGAGGGGAGTTAAAACTGCTGACTCATTCCCAGTGCGCTGGTTGTTGTTCTCCCTTACAGATGTGACCGTTAATAGGCCTGCATCCATAATCATTAGTGTGTCTCAGTGCACAGGTACCCGATGGGCCCCGTGCGTCTGCCATTTGGTCTCGGTTCACTGTGCTTGCCTGCAGATGTGAGCGAGACACACACCTGCTCAGGGGCTCTCAAACAGACCGGCGCCATCCGTCACAGCTCACGCTACACTCGCTCTGTCGGAACAAGGCCTTGGTTCCGGTCCAATGGCCCTCAGACTGTAGGTCAGCGGCCGTCTCTCGTGATGAACCCACCCTACCATGAATCATATTCTCTCGTCCCTTTATACCCACTCCACTCCATCCAACCCCAACCCTCATTGCCCCTGTTCATGGTTCGCTCTTCCCTCACACAAGCACTCGAGCGCACTGAAGTAGCTCAGGTGAGCCAGGTAAAGACAGCACCTTAAAGAGAGACATAAACTAATGATCATGTTTTCCCACATCATACACTCCCTGTGCCCATAAGCCACAGTGCACTCAATAAAAAAAAGAGAAAATGAAAAAAAAACAAAAAAAACTTTCGTGTGGGTCTTTCACGGGCATCAGGCCACGCTTCACACTACATTTGTTGATGTGTGCATGCATGTGCACGTCTCATGCCAGCCCGCCTCCCATCAAGTCCTAATGAGGCCAGCTGGCTCTGTGCTCGGACCAAACCAAACTGGAGAGACGGCACAGTCCTGGCTCTCTCCGCCTTGTACACCCCACCTCCCCAAAGCCTCCCGCCCACCCTCCCTCTCCTCCAGATATCTTGGAGAACCATGGACGGCTGAGCACACACGGCAGATTTGGAAATGGCCAGTGTGTTTGTTAAAATCTACTATGTCTCCCAGATCCCTTGGCCAGGGCCTGAATTAGAAAGTCCACGGCTGCAGCCCCAGACCTGCCTCCTTGGTTGCTTACCACTACAGTGTTTTCTGCATCCACAACAGCAGTGGTGATGTCGAGGTCTGCTGTAGAACAGCGGAAAGGAGGAGATATACCCTGAGGCACAGTCAAGGGAATATTGTTCCTGACTATGGAAACAGAAACACAGCCAATGTTACATATACCTACAGTAACTACAATAAAAACTCAGGAAGATAAAACAGATCCTAGACAACATGTCATAATGTGTTTTTTCGAAAAAGAAAATCCAACAACACACATCAGTAGCCCTGTTTCAACTTTAGTGTCCGTTATCTCTGAGCTGCTGTCTTTTTAAATTTTTATTATCAGGGAGATCATTTCTTATTAGGCTACAGCAGTTAATTTCACTGCAGACTAATTAGAGGCATTTCACATTATTAACAAGCATTATTGTTGATAAGGGCCAAAGAGGTCTGCAGAGAGACTCGTATTGTCCAGGCTGTTACTTGGCATACAGTTATGTCCATGTGGGTGAGTAATTTCAGCTCCCTTGCAATGTCTCCTTGACAACTAACAATAATATACCTCTTCTAAGCAACACAAGAAATCATGCACAGCATTCATACATGCATACCAACATGTGAATGCATTAGCACACACACACACAGGTGGCTGCGCACACACATGCATAATGTGCCCACACATGTATAAGCATGTGTACATCAACATCAATTTGTGTACAAATGCACATAAACAGTACGCAAACATACTCCTTGTCCCCTCCACCCAATCAGCAGCCAGATCTTGTTCGCTGTAGTCTGGAGACAGCAGACTGCATGTGAGTTTTTTGCCCAGGAAGAGAGACTGGACCGGGGGGAACACCTTAACAGGTAGCCCTGGGGTGCTTACCAGAGTTCGGGCAGCCAGGGGGAGAGAGTGGCTCTGGGAAGCCGTACCACCACTATCCTCTCTGTCCACTGATTATGAAGCAGGTCCCAGACGGGTGCCTTTAGGAACCCCCCAGGCTACTCACAGCCTCCCTCTCCTCTGTTACAGGATCTGTCGCTGGGGGATTCGACTGAAGTGTGAAGAGGGGTGTATGTGGGAGACGTGCCGAGAATTCTAAATATGTACGTGCTGATTTCATTTGTTGTCTCTCTGTTAAGTTTTGTTCTGGTTACAGAATTTGATGAAATTTTTTTTTTCACGGCATTTATTGTCTGCGTGGGATTGATTTCAGATCATCTCGATTTGACTTGTGTATTCCCCAGATAATACACTCAGCATGTCTCGGTTGTTGAAATAGTCAAACTCCGAACCAAAGATGTCCTGTTTTGTATGTGCTACAAGAGCTGAGAGGGAAAGGTCTCAACACTTGGGCTCAACTATAACCCTGTCTTGAGTTATGATGACGTCCCAAGTTTGCAAAAGCCCTCTGGCTTCAACTATCTCTGACATGGTGTGCGTGTGCATGTGTGTGTTTGTGTGTGTGTAAAACTCCTTGCAAAGTCCAAAAAAGGAAAGAAAAAAATCATAACTAATGAGCCCATTTAGCGCCCAGCACCTGACTTTGGCCCGTGATCTCCGGGAGACATTAGAGGCAATTTGCCATCGACTTCAGGGCTCGTGTCCCAAACGTTATCAATGAGCTTGTCAGGTAGAGACCTAACCTCCCTTTGTTTCCTCCTCCACCCCCCTCTCTGCTCCGGTCCCCCAGCCTGCTCCCCGGGCCCCCGAAGAGGAACCAGCGGCATGATGTCACACACCTGTTTGGCTGGAGGCTGCGGCCCGGCGATGCTCGCAGCCGTGGGTGTCGCGTTGGCACCCCTCGCTCCCCCCTTGTCGCTGCCTGCTACGCCCCGTGGATGTGTCAAAATGGCAGATGATGGTTGGGGTGTGTGCAGCTGCTTGGGAAGAGGAGTGCCAAGGGCGCTCATTTCCTGCGGTGAGTTTTAATTTGCTCTACCCGCGTCTTCTGAAGAACCCGACCCCCCCAACACACACACACACACATGCACACACACACATTCGTCTACTCCTATAAACACAGATCTTACCTCACCATACTTGCAATAAACACACACACATACTGTATACAAATCTGCCACCACCCAAGGGGGCAAAAGCCCCACATGCCCAAATAGAGGTGAGTGCAGAGGGGGGGGGCGGACAGGATGGTGCCAGACTTTAGTTGTGGAAGCACACTTTTCTCCAAACTTGAATAAAACTCCAAACAAATGCTCAAATGATCTAACTGGTGCATGTACAAATCACTTCTCAGAGGCGTTCAGCTGGGTAAAAAGAGACAAGTCACAAAACCTGCTGATAGAATATGCGGCTAGCATTGCTTCGGTATGTGAGGGGTCTATGTCTCTTGACATCTGCTATGCAGTTGTCACTGGTAACTTAAATCCCCATTGATCAGACAGCTAGAGTGAATTTGTGTTGCTGTTTTTTTTCTAACTCCCACTTTGCGAACAAACCCATTTTCACACGGGGCACACGCATATACCTGACAGTTACACCCAAACAAGCCTTGCTGTTTACTCGAGAACAAACACATAGACGCCAACCAGCAAATCTATTCTCAATACACACATCACCCCAGACGTAAAGAGATTCAATTTTCGCCTACCGGGAGTGTTTCCATTTTTTTACGCAACAAAATTTTTTTCTTTCTCTCCTGTGTCAAGACAGCTGCCTTTGATGTTAGCATCTAATATACAGGGCTAAAAAACTATAGTTTGCTGTGAGCTGACAGATAAAACAGCGCAAGACGCCATTACCCTGCAAAGCGGAATAATGAGGAGACCTGAACACACAGAAGACAGGAGCCCAGTTGAATTACCGTGGTCTCTCATCCAAGGTGGGAGCTTTTTGACAGCTTTCCAGGCAGCACAACACATTACCATACTGACGCTGCTCTGTAGTGCCAAAGAAAAGCTTTGATGAAAACATAACTGGGAAACTGGGAAATCTTTATATGTGTGTGAGCGCGTTTGTGTGTGTGCATGCGTGTATGTGCCTCTGCGTGTGTCTGTGTGCGCACATGCATGTTGCGTGCAGGCACGCTCATGCACGCGCTTGTGTCTGCACCGAGTGTGTCTGTGCATGTCGGTGAGTGCCTGTGTGTGTGTAACAACAAAGACAGGACAACAATGGGAAACCAAGCAGTGTCAAGCTGCAACTTTATGTTCTCTAATTACTAAGTGGATACTGTATTCTTGAGTGTGCTCCTATTGGCTGAGATACAAGGGCTTATTTTTTGATTTATATTCATGTTGATGATTCAGTTGAATTATCAAAGTATCAAACCCAACTGACAATATGTCTAAAAGAAATTCTTCAAGTGGAGAGTAATGCTGCCAAATTTATTCTGCCATTTCATTAATGTGGTTAGCTAGTTAGTTATCCATATTCTAACAGAGTAGGCTTGATGTTAGATCTTTGGCAAGGACACCCTGTACTGAGTTTTGGCACGGTACTGTGCCGCAGTATGCTGCTGACTCTGGGTCTTAACGACAGGCTAAACGAAGCGGGCGTTACGGCCCCCTGGATAGGTCATTACTCGTCCGTGGCCAAGAGCTAAACTGGAGCAGGGCTTTTTAAAGAGGGGAGCAGGTGTGTTTCACCATAGGGGCTGGAGCCGGCCCAAGACCAAACAGCCTTAACGGTCTTTATCTCCTTCATAATGAGGCCACGCTCTCCACACACCCGAACTCTGCCCACATGGGCTAATGCTGGAGGTATGGAGACCCAACCCTCCCCCTGGTTAAATGGTGACACTTTCAAAATGACCCATGCCCCGAGCAATGGAGGAACAGTGGCATGTCATGAATGTCTATAGACACAAATTGGTAGGGCAGTATGTCACTTAATGTGTCTTTCTTAAGAATTTCGGCCAGTTAATTATCAAAAAGTGGCTTCTAAAATCCAACAAAATACCTTTGAGCATACAAGCGTAGTGTTAACCTTCTCTCATTTAAAGGTAAAATGTTTAAATAACTCTGTGAACTGGTTCAGGGTTCCTCGGCATGTGTGTATGTGTGTGGTTTGGTGTGTGTTTGTATGTGTGACTGGCTGCGTACGTGAGTGTGTCTGAGTGGTATTGTCCCTCTCCTCTTTCACCTGTCTGAGTAGGTTCTCTAGTACGGTCCCTGCGCTCCCCACAGTCTTCTCAGCCCTGTCAACCGAGTTGAACTTGATCAACATCAAACGGCATAGCATTCAAAAGTATTAGTGTTCTCTGTTGATGGGCCCTCTTGCTATCACAAATCAGTCCCCGAGCTACTTCATTATTTATCTCTAATTCATCAGTGTTGTCTCCTCGCACACGGGCAGTAATGCACACACATATCCTGATTGTGAATACACCCACACACACACACACTAACACACACAGAGGACACACATCGCACATCAGCACATTAATCTCTGCTTACCTTCAACTGAGCTTTTGTTTTTTGTGATACTATGAAAATAAAAAAATACAATGTTTTTCTTTTCTTTTTTTCTCTCTCTACCTTTTCCCCAGGTCAGTGTAAAGCAAAAATATTCCAGAGGAGTGATTAGGCTCATGCTTGTACTTTCAAAATGCTGATTATTGTGCGGACCCCGACAGGCCTTGTGTTTTTCTCTGAGCATTCTGGGGATGTGAGTCCGAAAGTAGCCCCATGGTGCCGTGACCCCTGACCTAGCGTGGGCGATCCCACCAGATGTGGAGTGTGTGCTGGGACAGTGGCGAGGGGCAGCTCGGTCTCACGCGGGGAGGCCCTGTCTCCCCAAACTGCCACAGAGAGCATGGCCAGAGGGGTTCTGTCAGCACCGTTATCAATCATACTCCCTCCCTGTCTCTCTCCCTCTCTCTTTCTCTCCCACTTTTTCTTTCTCTCACTCTCTCTTTCACACTCTTTCCTTTTTGCACTGTCTCTCACTTTGCCTCATTTTCTGTCATTCCCTGTTCTTCTCTCTGCTTTTGTTTTTCTCTCACTTTTTCTTTCCTCCCCCTCTCTCCCTGAGATATCCTCTTTTCCACTTAGGCTACCAGCTCTCTCAGTCACACACTGTACACGCCTTCAGCGTATATATACACACTTTAACCTTCCAAGTGTGACTGTTTTTCTTTCTTCCACTCTCTAATCTGTTTCACCCCTGCCTTTCTTCGGTCTTAGCGCACGCTTGTAGTCTAAAAATGTTTTTTACTTGTCCTTTAGATTGACAAAGCAGATGCTCTGGAAGGACGCGATACCTTGGTCCAACTCCAAAAGGAATACATAGACCGTGATTTATCATACCCAGGGAGTCTGATTAAAGTGCAGAGGAAATGGAGAAGTGGACAAAAGAGCAAATAAAAAGGACAGAAATCGGCATCAGCAAAAAAATATATAGAGGACACCCAGAGGAAACTTCCACAAAGATTAAGTTTGAAAATAACTTTTCAAATATATTGTTTTTGTGAATAGTGATGCGGTGTAACGGGAGAGGGAGTCAGGGGTCATAGTTTGAGGAATAGATGCCAGTTGTCCCTGCCATCCGGTGTGAGGTGTTCTCTGACGCATGGCGCTTTGAAGGCCCCAGTCCCTCCTATCGCTGCGATCCTTTACATCTGCAATCAGGGCAAATGGGTTACAGCCAGCACAACAGACAACAACTAAATAAACAACATACCTGGGGTGGATCCCCTCCAATTCCGGACTGCCAGTCTGGCTTTGGTGCATTTTTAAAACATCACTAGGTAATTGAACTCGAACGTTCACACTGACACATTTGCATGGGGTAAAGGGGGGTTGGAGTAAGCAATGGAGCAGCTGGTACGCACCAGTACGACTCCGGCTCAACCAGTCCTTCTGACTTCATATGTAGCACTTAATTGGTTCCCAAGGCAAGAATGAAATATTTAGCTCGCACGTCCTTTAAAATGCGATTGATTTTGATCTGACAGCTGTGCCTGTCCCGCGCGAGGGAGTGAGAGAGAGAGGAGAGGAGAGGGTGAGGGCTGTCTGGGCTCGTTGCCTGAGAACAGCGCGACAACACCCACTCAACCGCACACAAACACCAGTATATGGCCACTGAATGTAAAGGATCACTCATGGATGCCATATGCTTTCAACTAAAGCCTCCTTTTAAACCCCCCTATTTAACCTCTAAGATACAACGAGCTCCGAGCTTTGGACGATCATGAGTGAAAGCTGTTTTTATCTGCGCAAGTTCAAAGCACAAATGCAGAGTGTATAGCGTGCATGTGCGCAAATCACAAACAGAAATGTATTTTCATTTTATGCTAAAAGCCAGAATTATCAGGTATAACATGGCGCACAAAATGAAAAAGGAAATGAACATTTTAAATTACAAACTGCAGTGGACTTGATCACACTTAGCAGGAGCCCCGTCTACGTAGGTGCAGATTCTACTCAACAGTAATGCTCTAACCAAAGTGAGGCAGATATCCAATCAAATTGGATTAATGTCACTAATTATATGACAGAAATGAGCGGTGAAAGGCAATGGTGTGGTCACGCCATAACATGATAGAAATGCATTAAATAGAAACCTGCACGGGATCCATGGCTGGGAACCTCCCCCCTGTCAAATTGACTAAGCTGCAAATTACGTACAAACGGATATATCCTTTATATAACAGCAGTGATTTTCTCCACTTTATCCTACCTGTCAAGCTCAGAACATCACAGGCTAATTCTTTATTAAGTGAAAGGGCATCGGGGACCAGATGATCCAATTTAAGTACATTGGACAGAATAGAAGACTAATTAAAACCCATATTTTTACATTATTAATTTTGGAACTTCACTTTTAATGAATGTGAAAAGACAGGCCTTCCATTTATACACACATACTCTTTGGGCTGCTCAACAAGGGAATAAGAGTTACGGGTATACTGCAGGGGCTAAGAAGAATTTTTAAGCATCCATGACAGACTTAATATCAAAGTTTAGACAAAGGTGTGTATAGCTAACTTCTGCATCACAAACACGGCTGTTAATTGAGTGTATAGCTTTAGAGCATTTGGTTTATTTGGGGCTGCTGTGAGGCTTGAGACAAAAAGTAATCAGGACGTCTGTTGCCGGGGGTGCAACCTTGTCATTTAGCCCTCATTCTTCCATTCAGTACCTGGAGAAAGAAAAAGAGAGAGAGGCACCTACATGCCGTTTAATGATGTGCCCCATTTCCAGTCACCTCTGCTCAAAAGCAGTCCGCTTTTTTAGCAACGTCACCCTTAATTGTCCATCATGCCCTCTAATCAGACCATTAAGAACATGACCCCGTTTTAGTGCTAACTTTAATTATCTTAGCAACTAGCAGTGGAAAAGCTGCTTCCGACTGAGGCTTCCTGCGTGGCCTTCATCGTAATAATGTCAAAAGCATCTTGTCCCAAACACAAGGATAAAAATGAAATTATTTGCAATGCATATTACAAGTTGAAACATAACCGAATGAGTTGCTGCTGTGTGGAGAGAAAAAAAAGGATGGAAAATGGGGAAGGTGGGTCTTGTATTTACCCTTCGTAAAAACGATTCTCTCTATGCACTTTTCATTCCCCACAGGCTAACGCATCCTCACATCCACAAATAGGCACAAGTCAAAGGGCAGCGAGTTTGTAAAATTGAGTCAAATATACAAAACAGCAATATTTAATGGCGTTTCTTTTTTCACACCAAGTGACCCCTGCATGGAAACCGATCCGTTTTTTTTTTTTTTTCCTCCGGTTTCAGGAAACTCTTGGAAGGCAAAAGCAACATCCTGAGTTGGTGAGGAGACAGGAGAGGTGCTGACATGCCGACAGGCAGGGGATCCTGGGAAAAGCCACAGACAGGAAGAGCCTGACTGACTTTGACCCCCGAGGTCAAGGCTGGGGGCTCGGCAACTGAAAGATGTTTCCAAGCCACACTCAGACCATCATAGAGTTTTACAGGAAATAGCTTAGAAATACTGTACGCTGTGAAATGTGGGAGATCTTTTTATTGCTTGCTCTTTTGTTTTGCTCTCTGTGACATAAAATGCATTTTGGCCCTGAGCTATATTTGACTTATTTGTTTGAGGGTTACTGTATGTAATTGAGTTGAGCTCAAGTCCATTTCTCATCTCTATAATGTGAAAAACAGTATTTGTTCAGTCTGTGGATGTGCCGTGACTAATAGAATTATAGATGATGGGAAATGTGGAGATTTGTGCGACAGAGTTTAGACTGGGACAAAAGCGCAGTGTTACTCAGCTGCTCCAATTTCTGACATGTGTTTTGAATAGAGTGAAGTTTCACCACTTTTTTAAGGCTTTGTGCGGTGGGTCTCCAAAGGCCCTTTACAGTTAAACCAAATTAGGTGAGAGGAGATTGTCCTTTCCCCAGTCTTGCAGAAGGACCCATAAATCAAGGCATCCATCGTTTGTCACACTTCTGTCTCCCAGCTCGTGGCTCAGGCCCACCGCGTTCCAACTCTGAGTTTTTACGGCACAAATGTATCCATCAACCCCACCGAGTGGCCGCCAGCCGCCAAGCCGCCTCAGCGATCGATGGGTGCGATGTACCCTCCCTTCTCGGCCTGTGTGCAGCTCTCTCTGCGTGGGAAGGGGTAAGAGGAACCTCATTTTAGCTGGTTTTAGCCTCGGGCCACTACTGTGATTTTACCCCATGCTCCTGGCCTGACGTCATTAAAGATGCATGATGATGGATACCATGAAGTCAACCTCTCCGAGGGGGTTTTTAAGGTGGGAGAAAAAAAAACCCTTGCTTGTTTTTCAGATCACACTAAGAATAAATCAAGACTGTTTAAATGTAGAGGTTGCAACTGGATGCATGTGACTAATCTTTCAATGCACATCAGAAGAGAGAGTAGGCAGGTATTTAGTGTTGAGGAGGCATGTTTTGACCAGTTGGTGGTGCTCCTGTCACAGTGAATTCACGAGCTTGGCTCTCTCTGTGATTCAGATGAATACATTCTTGGCTGTTTCCAAACTGGGCTGGAGAAACAGAAGACAATGATGCAAATTTAGATTTCATATCAAGACATGCTTGAGAAATTGTTTCTTTTTCTCCTCTTTTGCAACAGAAACTTGTATTTGCTGTTGCTAATTTTAGATCCTCTCACTCCCACTTTTCATAATCTGATCCCCATCTTCTCCTCCCACAACATGTACATGTTTATAAGATGATGGAGGATATTCATGAGGCCCTACTACACCATATTCTGAAGAATTAAGAAAAAGGGAATCCATATTCATATGCATGTTCAGTTATTTTAATCCTGCAATTTCAGTGTGGTGTTAGAAAAGTTAATATTTCTCAATATGTTCCAGAGATACCAGAAAATGTAACCTTGAATTTGCTACTTGAGGTGTGTGGGTGTCTTAGTTCAGCGCAACAAATGTGGTGAAACTGTGTGTGTGTCACTGAGTGTGCGAAGAATCAGTGCGTCTCCAATGGGAATGACAGGGGAGACATTTGACAGCTGTGCTCCTCAGGTTCAAAGGTCATGTCAAGTCCTGGATGAGCCCAAGGTAAAATGCTTCACAGGGCCCGTACCGGTCAATGGGTATCGTTTGCCTCGATAGCAACCAGGGTTGGCGGTAATGGGACCTCAGTCATATGTCAGCGCCTGGAAGAAAAGTCAAATACCATGAGGCCACATTTATAGCCTCCCAAAACAAAAGGGAAAGTGAAAAGATTGAACTTTTAAACTCCCCAATTTATAGCTTAAAGGTGTCATATGCATGGTAAACTCTCGAGGTAGCATCCATTATCAGTCAACACCTCTCTCTTTCGCTCACCCTCTCCACTCAATCTCTTCTCCCACTTTCTCCTTCACTTTCTCCATCCCGCCCTCCCCTCTCAGTGTTTCAGCTCTAACTGCAGTTTCTAGCATCTGCCTTAACCGGCGCGGTCCATGCCGTCCCTGCTGGGGAGTAGAATCCAGCCCCTCACTGGAAGACCCTGAAATAAGGCCTTTATCAGCCAACCCCACACAGTATCAGGGGGCCCCCCGCTCCTCCAGCAGCCTCTGATGTGAAGGAGAGATGGACAGAGCTCTGTGGTCCTCTGGTCGAGCACCAGAACAGGATTCAGCCCATTGTACCATTCAAATTAAGCAGGCATCAAAAGGGAAGAGGAAGCTGTTGTTGATGTATTGTCTCGTGTTATTTTAACCGGCTTAACTCAAGCCTCTTCATGGTGGAGTGTTGTGGTGCTGGATGCCGATGATGATAAGTGGTGGATTCTCTGTTAAGACTGCTAAGCTGCTGCGCTGGCTGAACGGGGGGCTCTGGCTCCATTGGCTGTCGTGGCTGATTTTGGCTGTGGTTGAACCATTTCAATAGGTTACCATGGATTTATCCACTCAAAACCGCTGACTTGGCTGTCCATGTACAGCCTCTTCATGTCACCAGTGGGACCCCTGTTTATTTCATAATGCTGACATTTTTTTGAGGAGATTTGATGAAAAATTAAAGTTCAACACAACAACACACAAAGAGAAACTTTTTAGTTAGTTACACAGTTTGAAAACTGCAGACTTTAAATCAACATATTTGCGCTGCGGAAACTTTTTTTTCTGAATTAAATTAAAAACTATTTAAGCTGTAAAGTGTCTGTGTCACTTGCAGCGTTACAAAAACCCAACAACCACTTATTTTGGGGCCTTCAAATGCAAAACAAACACAGGCCTC
The DNA here is from genome assembly GCF_006386435.1 of Epinephelus moara. Classification (NCBI taxonomy): domain Eukaryota; kingdom Metazoa; phylum Chordata; class Actinopteri; order Perciformes; family Serranidae; genus Epinephelus; species Epinephelus moara. The sequence goes on along the minus strand of NC_065524.1, from coordinate 25,388,283 downwards.
TTTTTAATAATGACGCCAATAACATGTAAATAGGTGCCATAAACATACATGTGAGAGGAAATATGTTTTCCATAGACTTAAATTGCAGCATTTTATTTACTGGCCTGGTAAATAATCACCCTGTAAAGACAGTTCAGTCAGCTCTGAGTACTTGTGAATAGCTCTCTCCATTCTCCGCTGAAAGCTGTCTATTTAATTTCTCTCTTCTGTCCTCAGAGCAGTAGCTATTAAGTGCCTTCATATGTCAAGCCAGTGACACCTCCTCCATTCTCTTCAGCTTGTTTAAGCGTGCCCCTGTATTGTTGCCCGCCGTGCTTGACGTGTTAATAGCTTAATAACGTAATCTGGCAAATAATGACACCTCATCACAAAGACCGAGGCCAAATGTTTACAAGGGAAGCTGTAATGTATGATGACAGTAATCTGAATAAAAATGAATTTACTGGCATCGTCTCATTTGCAGTAAATTTTCACTTCTTCCATGCACAACTGATGCTCCGCGGACACCTTCCTTTGCTCTCTAGCTGTCTCATTACCCTGCCTTTCAAGTGGTGGGAGAAAGGGAGAGACGGAGAGAAAAGAGATGGAGGAAAGGGGTGAGAGTGTGAGAGGGAGAGAAAAGAGGGGGGGAGAGAAAGGGGTAAAAGGGAGAGAGACAGAGAGGGCAAGGAGGAGATAGGCACTGATGGAGCTTGTTATTTTCAAAGCCGTTTGCCTCTCTCTATTGTTTGCTGAGGAACAGGAATAAGGAAAAAAGAAAGAAGTTCACACCGATTTCAAAAAGTCTCACTTCCTTTTTGACAGATGTGGTGTCAGCTTTGCTGTTTAATTAAAAGGAAATGGAGGTGATGATTGCAACACAGACGTGATCTGATATGATAATGTATTTACAATCATCAAGATGATCGTCATTAAGGATGTGTCAAGGACGAATTCATTGTGGGATTTGGGGTCCTGAGCTGTCAAGTGTATTTTTCTGAGGCAGTTGTGAGATTGTCAGGAGGATGCTGTGACTATGACAGTCACAATTAATAATTTGCTAAAAGAATGTGATTGAGTTTTATACACAGTTTTGTCATGGCGATTTCCAAAGCCCCAGAACATTCAGCAGTGTGAGCGAGGAAGCGGGAGAGAGAGAGAGAAAAAAAGACCCAGGCAACACTGAAACAAGAGACAAAAATACCCTTGATACATATGCTATATGGGATTCTATTATTAAATGACTTTGAATTATTTTATGCACGCCAGCTTGAATTTTTCATAAGAGGTGCATATGGAAGGTTCATCAAAACAAATTGTTCGATTTTGACAATTACTACAACAATCACACCCTTCTTTCGCTGCACCTGTTTGAAAATGAATAATTTGAAGTCATTTTAATTGCTTATGTGACGGCTAATCATCAAGGCATTAATTTATTTATCGAGCTTCATTTGAACTTCCTCCTTAGTGATAACATATCCAGCCTTACTCTCTAGAGTAACAAGATACTGATTAAACTGTAGCAACCTCCTTCAGTATTATGCAGATGCCGAGGAGTGAGCCCTGGAGTGGCTGCAATAATAAGATGCATGATCCGCACTAAGTCGAGATGAACCATGTATTGGTCATAGGAATGAAAATCAGGAGGAAAAAAATAACTTGTTGATCTGAATCACAACATTTTAAACTAGAATTGTTGCTGTGCGTGAGTCTGCTGTCTCGTTTAATTGTGAGTTTCGTCAGTGTAAAGACTCCAAATGTGCTTTTAATCATGTTTTCATTAGGTGACCCAGAATATAACGTTTCTAAACACTGGAGTGTACCCTAAATCAAAAGACAAACTTGACAGTGTTGAGTTATGTGACGAAACACAGAAAGTGAGGAACATCTGCCCCAAACTCTCAGAGAAGCGGAGCATTAGCCTGAATGTTTCTAGCTGCTGGTGGCTCATCTGCAGTTGGTGGTGTGCCGGGATTGGTGCGATGGCTATGGGGAAATCAGCCACTGTTCTCTCTCTCTGGGTCCCAAGCATGGCCATTAACTGACTGCCAGCAGCTCTGGGAAGAGGAACAACAGATGCCAGCAACTGAAAAGCCTCCAGCTCTTCAGCTAAACCAATCCCAACTGAGTCGGGACGGGCCTCTGTAGATTTTTGGACATACAGCGAACAAATGTGGACATGAAAGGGGGAAGAGGAGGGCTGTTCTGGAGGTAAAGATTTGTTAACCCTCTTGAACTTGACAAGAGACGGGACCGAGGCACAGATTAGCCCTCTCAAAGCTGGCTTTTGCAAAAGGTTGCTGTGTGAATATGTGAATGTGGGTGTGAAACTGTGTGTGTGTCGGCGTATGTGTGTGTGCGCACATATGTTTGTGTTTGTATGCGCCTGTGCATTTGTGTTTAAACAAGTTTGCCTGTTTGCACATTCTATATGCAGACACGTACAGTCGCAGTGACAGCAGCACGTTAAATGGTATGTAATTACAGCCATGAAACCATTTAATTATGTTGTAATTACATTTTACTTCTCTGCCATTGCCATATCTGTTCTACGGCAAAAGATTTCCTTTCATCTGATGTCAGTAGATATCATTGTAACCATTTGGCAGAGTACTGAAAAGCCACACCACGGCTCAACTTTCATTTCTTCCCAAAAAGAAGGAAAAGGCATCGACCCTGAAAAAGTCCCCACATGTTTAAATGATTCAAACACTTGTCTTGACTGGAAATACGTAATGAGGCTAACCTATTAAGGTGCTAATGCTACCTCCGGGTGCAGGGGTCATGTGCTTGAACATTACATTACACTTAAGCAGAGACACATGAGAGAAATGATTTTGACCACATCAAGCCGCCGAGCAGCAAGGAAATGACGGGACGGTGAAGTAGGAAGTGGAGGTGGAGAGCGGGGTGGGGGAGCAAGAAAGCACAAAGCCTGGGTAAACACAGCTAGGTCTGCATCTGGAACCAACTAAAAAGATGCTTAATAATGCAGAGCCGTGCAGGCGGGCCCTGTGCAGCTGTTGTGTGCGCAGGACCATGAAAGACTCTCCATCTGACAGCTGGCTCCATCTAGCTGGCTCCATCACCCTCTCCCTCTCTTTCCCTCTCTCTCTTGCTTCCCTCTCTCCTCTGTGGTCCAGAGTGGCAAGGAGACAGCAGATTAGGGATTAGCCAATCCCTGCCATCCTCATCTGTCCCATCTGCCTGCCAGCAAGCCAGGCTCCTGATTCCAGAGAGAGATGGGACATTACTCGGGAAAGGGGGAGAAGGGAATGTGAGACAACAGAGGAGACAAAGCAGGGGGAACTGGGACAAGGAAAACCACAGAGGATGAACCCGGAGCAGGAGCTGGACCAAGGGGAAGGAGGGCTGGGTGTCAGAAGCATGAAGGCAAAGACGGGACAGTGGGACTTGACTGGGGTAGACAGAGACACACTACTGCACAGTATGGGGAATTAAACATTAGAGACTTCACCCTTTCGATGAACTTCAGGCTACTTTAACAATTTCAGTCAATGCCATGATACATGCCACGATTCTGTAATCTCATGAAACATTCAAAGAACCTGCCACTCTGAATATTCAGCAACTTTCCAATGCACCCACTGTGTCTTAATCCGTGACTTTCTCGCTACAGGCAGCACATGAACGTACATTATTTTCTGTGCAGAAATTTCACCTGAACAAAGCTGGCATCCCTTTATAGTTGCTAAAAATAAACCCTTGTATTTTGTCTCGCTATCAAAGAGACCACTTGTCTTTTTAATAATCTGCCAGCTCACATTTGGCAGAGACCAGAAAGCACACTCAGAGAAATAATTGCTGTTATCTGTTAGAGTCAATAAAACCTCTACAATTGCACTATTTGAGATAAGAGTGTGCTCCTTGCCATGTGTTCCCCTAAACGAAATCCCACTAAATGATTTAGATATACACTCACTAAGTATCTGCTTATACATTATGAGTGTAATAAGCTCCAGGCAATTGCAGGCTATTGGAAGCATCAGTCATTGAACTAAATAACAAGGAAACAAACTCTGCACACATGCAAATCTGGTTCTGCGCCAAAACGATTCAGATATCAACACCGCGGTCGCTTTTCATTTCCCCAACATTTTGCAGTCTCTCACATATCTATCTCTTCCAACGAGATCGTGCACTGTAAATGTATTCAGTGTATATTTTCAAGTGTTAAGTGAGCAATATCAGGTAGCAGCAACATTATAGCTTTTGTTTCATATTATAATAACGATTCAAACTTAAGGGACCGAGTTCTGCTCAGCAACAGGGGAATATATGAAAAAAAGTTTGCTCCTTTTCCTCTAGAAAGGCACCCGGTAGCTTAACAGGCCCTCAGCTCCAGTACCTGGTTCCCTCTGTGCACACCTTTAAATCACACCCAGGATAGTTGCCTTGTCAAAGCTCTCTCAGTGAGCCAGGCATCTGAGAAACATTAAAACACTTCCTCATGCAAGCCCGAGCCTCCCACAGGGCAGCGAACGGGAGCAGAGCCTTTCTCTCAGGCCCAGTATCCGGGGAGGATACTGCTCAGTACCGCTTGGAAAGTCCCAGCTCGGACAGCGGTGGTTAATATTTTAATAGCCTACGGCTGAGGCAGTTATCATCCAAGTATATTCTTGTTGGTGGATTTAAAAAACCCACTCTCACTCCCTCTCTCTCTCTCTCTTTCTCACAGTTAAGAACCCGATTTGAGTTTTTAATTATTCTTTTTTGAATTCCCCAACCAGCTCTCCTCTGTTCTTTTTCATTTGTGCTGTGCAGTTTTTCCAAGACTCGTACCCAGGGAATCCCTGACAGTGTCCTACTTAACTTTTCACTTTCTTTCCTGTGATTTGTTCTTTTTTTTAACGGGTTGAGGGACTATTACTGATCAATCCACAGCTTCTCTCCAAACACCTGCGTTTATATTGATCAGTCATCCGCTTTCCCTCCTTTTGAACTGAAGGGAAGACTTGTCAGCACAGGTAAAAGTGATCAAATCCCCTTATGAAGCCACGGCTCTGTAGTGTGAAATCCTTTACTTGGGAACAATGTTTGCCCGCAAGTGCTACACTGTGGAGTTAAATGGGCACCATAACAATTTCTACCATTGAACTTTGGGTGGAAATTTTGCAACAACTTTTGTTGTTTCCACTAATCAGCATTTAAAGTGTACCATAGTGCACCTCTTTAATTTCATACAAGTGAGAAACAGAAGAGGGGAATCAAGTGAAATGAGAGTGGAGTGCAGTAAAAGACACAGCAGAGACATGTTTGTGTGTTACTGCTTACATGTGTGTATTTGAATATGTATGCATGTGAACATTTGTGTCCATGCAAATGTGGGTCTACAGGTCTTTTTCTATGCGTCTGTGTGTGTGCATGTGTGTGTGTGGCTGCTCTGAGCCAGCCGTCAGCACAGCCTGCAGGGAAGGGGCCGGGGTTACGGCATCAGCTGCAAGCAGGAATGAGAATGGCTGAGAGTCAGACAGACACTGCCGTGGGTTATTATGTTTGAGTCAGACCAAGCACTCCTGGGAGCACCGAAAATATTGCTGTTACAGTTGTAACATTATCACAACAGAATAAATAAGAGCGGACCCGGGACACCCAAGGAAGGATTTAAAAAAAAAGAATATATGCATGGGCCAAAACAGAACTGGAATAATTAATTAAATAAATCTCATCACGGCGCTTCTCTGCACACTTAATTGAAGTGCGCTAAACGTGGCGAGTGCTTTCAAAATTGAGAGGATGGGTCAATCCGAACCTCTGCACCTCCATAATGAAAGAGAAAAAGGAAGATAATAGCACACATAACCTCAAGCAATTAAAGGGCTCTAGAATGTGGTGAACAAGCTTTGCCCTCTTGGACACTGTTGACCCACGGTGCCCAACAAGGCCCCCTGGGAAATAAGCACTTATTAAAAATGGAGGAACAGCCACAATCCCACCGAGGCTGTAATATGCTATAGAGTAATTTAATTCTACTTACATGTATCACTTCAGCTTCCGAGCCGAGTATGAGGCAATTCAGCATTTCATTTGACAAAATATGACCTGTCAAGAGACTGAATAATAACAGAGCTAGATCAGATGTGTGGACACGCGATACAGTTTCCAGAAAAAGGTCCTGCCATTCATGAAGATAGTATCTCAACGTAATTGTCATTTCCTCTCCCGCTATCTTGAAACACGCTGCATCTTACAATAAAAAGCAATACATAAAAAAGCCTCATCTACTTAAGGGATTATTTTGAAAGTCTCTCTTTACCCTCCAACAGACTGATGAAACACACTTCCATGCTTGATTTGATCATCCTTCATAAAGGAGGGAGAAAAAAAAAGAAGCATACAGCGGAATCACAAGTCCTGGCATGGGTTTGGGAATATTGGTTGTACCCTTCTCAAGAGTCAGGAAAATCCCTTGGTATGGTTGCTCTTTCTTTGTGCTGTGTAGCTTCATCGCAAATAAACATACTGTCTGTTATTGTTTTCCCTCAAGAACCTCAGAGTTAAAAAAGTATATTTTTTTCTTTTGCTCTTCAAAATGAAATACAGGTCAGTGTCCTACATAAGTTTGCTGCAGTTTTGAAAACATTTCTGCAGCATATTTAAAGTGTGAGTTTTTGCTGAATTTTGAAATTCGCCATAAAACCTGTTTTTTTTAAAAAAATTCTGCCTGCTTGATGTAAAAAATGATCATTGTTATAGATATACGTTTAAGTATGAAGGTGGTGGTGGGGGGGGGGGGGGGGGGGGGGGTAAGGAT
>NC_065524.1:25364367-25381453 GCF_006386435.1 Epinephelus moara | reverse complement strand
GGGGGGGGGGAGGGGGGGGGTGGGGGGGGGGGGGGGGGGGGGGGGGGGGCTAAGGATCTCAAATGCGACCATGAATAAAACAACTGCTGTAGGGGAACAATTTGGGACGTCTGATTTTCTCTGTGGGTGTTGAGATGAATAAAAAAGGCCCTTCTTGAGCATGCATGTGTGGTTGTCTTTGGGAGAGCGGCCATGCCTCGTGGACAGATAAAGGAGTGATAGGACACCGGGGGATAGGGCAAGGACACGTGGCGGCCCGCCCCTGGTCATTGGTGACAAGAGCAGGGGGACGTTAAACACACACACTGGGCTGACTCCACACTTTGATTTAGCGCTTTTGCCTAATGTTACAAAGGGGGGTTACAGAGGCCCACTGGAGATGGGATCAGCAGATCTCACCGACTGTCGTCATAAAGAAGCCTGCGGAGGGCTCAAACCTCGGCTCACATCTGATGCACGAGCCAAGCTAGCGTGCGTGTGCGTGTGTGTGTGAGTGAGAGGAAGAGAGAGAGGGAAAGAGGGGTGGTCCACAGACCATAGAGAACAATACACAAAGGGCATTTAATGATTCCATATTGATGCTCTGTAAATGGCTTAATTTGTCTGAAGACACACAGCAAAGGCAGAGCTGTGGTGAAAACCGTATTGACTCAAAACACATGATTTAATACATATTAATATTAGATGAATGACTCATTAATGGATGCATCAGACAAATCATAATACTGTGTCATAAATAGATTGAGGGCTTTTAAGAATTTATGGAATATTGGATTATTTTCTTGAGCAGTGCCGCGATACAGATCCAACACCACCACCCTCCCTCCATAAAAGTCTTATACTGTAGATGCAGGTAAATAATCTCCCCTCTTTTTTTCCAGCTAGTTACTCTCACTGTGGGCTGGGAGCTGATCTCTGCTCCAGACACTTTCAAGTCTACTTAATGTAGCCTACACGGGCTTCACAGGCTGTTTCATGCTCTTATGGAAAACAGGCCTTTGAAATCCCTCAGCAGCCCAATCTTAATCTCATTTGTGAATATGAGCCGAGCCACGACAGGACCAGGAACATCCTCGTCTTCCTAAAGCAGCGTTTCATTTGTCAGGAGATTTGGGGCGGTTGACACTAGAGGAGTGATTTAATTGATTTTAATCACACACCTGAGATAGGGAGAGCGAGGGGGCTGCCCTTAACGATTATTCAGAGGGCCCATCCCATGCTGTATCTCTGCTCTCAGCCCTCTGTTTGTTTTGATACATCAGCATTTTGATGGATAGGACTTAGATTATGAACTTACAAAGCGGTCGGGAATTTTAAGCGTGACCTTGGACCTAACATGCAAAACAAGACTAATAAAAGCATTGTTCGTCAGAGAAAAGTGCATCGGACTCCTGCACACTTTGGTGAAAAAGCTTTTCTCAAGGAGCGGCATGCAATATGGATTTCCTATTTCCAAACGTCGCTGTCATCTTCCTGACAACGTTGACTTATTATCTGCAGTCGACTGTCTACTCAATGTTTAACGGACACACACTGTGAAAACGTTCCACAGGCAACGCTCAACTTTGTACCGCTTAAAGATGAATTTTTCCCTTTTGCCTCTTCAGGAAGTTGGAGCCTTCTCCCTTCCCTCGGCGTACCACAGTAATTTGTTATGAAAATCTAGACCAAAAGCAGAGGGGAAAAGCAGGACCACGTTGTTGCAAGCCATTAGTTGGGGAAACTGTTTGGTGAACATTATAATGCAAACCAACCCAGGATTGGAGGGTGGAAGACAGCCTGGGGAGAGAGATTTAAATATGTAATAAACTAATATTTCATTTATTTCCCTCACATGGGAACCTGACCATTTAGCTGCAGCGTACTCAGATCAGAACCCCTCTCCTTTAATGAGTGAAGCCGGCAATTAAACGCGTCTTGGAAAATATTTGAAAATAGAGCGGTGCGAAATGTTTCAGTACACAAGTTTATTTTGTTTATTCTTATCTTATCAATTATTATGGATTTCTTCAGGGCTTTTTTAGTCGGATTCTTAATCACGGTTCCACATTGCAGTAGAAATAAAGTGAAATAAAAGTTATAAAGCTGCATTTTGCTCTGTATTTCATGATTTCTTTTGCCCTCATTCCTTCATTCACAGCTTCTCTCTGAGCTTTACTTTCCTCTGTTAGAGTTGCACTGTGCATGCCTGTGTTATATTATCAGATTTTTTCCTGTCTTTTCAGCTCCGTGTAGAATACAATGGCATTCATTCTTGATGAGGTTGCTGTCACTTTTAATTTCTGTTAGTTCGGGTAAAATGAATGACAGTCGGCCTTGTAATAAATATAACATGCGCTGCATTAATTTTTCAGAGAACAAGAATGGGGGGCTCCCGTTACTATATCCTTTTCAAATGTTTAGATTTATGGCGTTCTCAATGAGTGCATCTTTTTCAAACTTTGTGGCAGAAATATATTTCCATCTCATTAATGAGCAATTAAGGAAAAAGGGGAGTACACAGTCAGAATCTCCATACTAAAGGACGTGGCTTTGATGAGTCTCCATGGCTGTGTGTGTGTGTGAGAGAGTGTGTGTGTGTGTAGGTGCATGTGTATCCTCTCATTTTTGTGCATATGTGAAATATTTACTGTTTTTTAATGTAAACACATCTTTAGCTTCCTGAGCAGACTGTGCATATGTGTAATGTTTGTACACATGAGTCCATCATGATATGCAGGGCGTGTGTGTTTCCGTGTGTGTTTCTCTGCATGTGTGTGTGTGTGTTCCCACCTCCCCAGATAGATACTAATTACTGTTGACTCTTATCCCTGAGTTTGCACTGTTCCTGCTGTCTGGATATCATCATTGACAGGTCTGCTCAACTAACCCTCAGACAGTATAGGGGAAAGCCTCAGCATCACCTCAGCTTGTAGCCACATCAGCGAAAAAATCCAGGACATAATGGTGCGTCTCAGTCAACGTTTTCAACCCAAAGTGAGCGTAATGATGGTTCTCTAATAAGCCCTTTATCAGCCATCTTTGTACTTTGCCAAGCAGGAAATCCACTCTAGCAGTTTTATCACCCTGAATTAGTTTGTGTTGAGTCCCTACTTTATGGCAAAAATAGATTTAAAAAAATGAGAGAGATGAAAACGTTTGGATATGCTCAAAAGAAGTCCTCTCTCAAAGGCAGTACATCCTCAAAGAAGTTGGGGGAATCTGATATTCTTTTTAATGTCTGGAAAGCTGTTGAAGACATGAGCTACTGTATGTCCTTGTAGTGGCTTCACCGTGATGATACATTACACGGGTCCAGGTTAGCCGCCAGGTTCCCCCAAATATGGTGTGGAAGTGACATATTGGACTAAATAAACGCTCATTGTCATTGTTTGAGGGTGAAACAGATAAAATACTGAATTAAGAGCTTGTTAGCCACTAAAACCACAGCAGATATTTTATATTTTCATTTAAAAACGGCACGGTGGCCTTGACTCCTAATGTGCGGTACATTGAGCTAATATATAAAGTGGCTACACCTACAATATGCAGGCCATATTACAGATATACTGCTCTATGAGAGTCATATTCACACCTTAGCAAGTATGACTTGAGGCTATGCAGTAAGTATGAGTTGTAGTAATGGCGATACTTTAGTTATAAGTTGGCAATAACCACAATAATTTCCAGAGTGTCCGTTTTGAAAGAGGAATGTGGTTGCTATTCGGTGACATTAATTTCAGTTATAATGGCTATAAAAAAATACATTAAGCATAATTTAGAGACAGGGGGAAACTAATAAGAGGACCTAAATCAGTGGCAATGCCATTTCCATCCAGCCTCTTCTCGGAGCAAATGTCATTCATATTTTAACCCTTATTAGGAGTGTCTGCTTCCGAGTCTCTGAATTACATTTTCAGGATTTCCACTCATCTTGAAAGACAAAATCATTTGAATTCGAAAAAGATGGCAGACATTGACAGAAGAGAGACAGAAAATATATATAAATCCAGAGATACTTTTACTTCTGGGCTTTTTTTAATGAGCTAAAATCCCCACTTCTTGCCATTTCTCGGCCTTAATTGATGATTATGTTGTTACACAGTAGAAGCACTTCCCTCTCTCCTCCCAGTCATTATGATATGGACAGGCAGCTCTTGAAGCTTCAAAGGCAGGATGGAGTGATTTAAGCTCAATTCAGCCATCCCCTGGCCCACAGGTAAAAAACCCTTGTAAACAGTGAATGCTAATTGCTAATTAGCCCTGTGGCTGAATCACACAATTTCTGTTTGAGCTGACCGCTGTTACGGTCCTGCTTAAGGGCATGTTGTATCTCTTTTGACGGCCCAATTAGAAATTCAGCTGCAGAACCATAAGGCAACCTCGTCATGAATATTTAAAAAGACTGCCACAGACGAGCACGAAGGGGGCACTGAACCGCATGTCATGGAGGGAATATTCGGCAAGTAACCACAATCAATAGTCTCTTGATGTTCTCCGTATTAACGTGATGATTGCTGTTTTTCTTGGGCCCGTAATAGAGGAAGACTACAGGTCATGTGATGAGGGGGATAAAGTAATAAGGGTCAGGTTCACACCACTGAATGTCCAAATTAAATCTCCGGTGGACAAGATCCTATCTGACTCAAAACATAGCAGGCACTCAGGAATCAAACTCCAGCCTCCGTGGTTCAACTCAATCTGAAGGGACTGGCAGGTCTGTGCCACTGCCAAGGAATAATTAGGCTACTGTCCTTCACAATATGTCAGGCTAACTGACTGAGGAAATGCTGCGTGCTCTCACTGCACTTTCACTCTGTCGCTGTATGGTGAGCTCTGAATATAGAGGCAGCCAGGGTGCTGACTCAGTATTGTAGCAGGATATTGTGGAACATATACCGTGTCAAATGCAGACACGTCGCAAAGGGCAATAAAGCTATACCATTATCATTGCTGCACAGGTTGAGAGCGCTGCGCCCCATATTGCCAGGCGCGACGCCAATCTGCTGCTTCTGTGTCTTGTGTCAACTTCCATTTTTCTTCACTGAATTTCTAGTGATAATTTGTTTTTGCATACATCAGGCGTTTTTCTTTCCAAGACAGAAGAAGTGTATTAGGGAATAATGCGCCCCCACTTCCTGTTTCCACAGTCATTACAACTCAAGTGTCAGGCAAGGTTGGGTGTTATGTGGTTAATTGGTATTTTAATGCACTACCTGCGACACCTAAAATTGATTCTTCGTTCTCAATAACACTGTAAAACAGCGTGCTACCTTGCATAATTATTTCCGTGAATATGAAAAGTGCCTGTTTAAACTTTATTCACCGTCACCTATTCTTCTGCACACGGAGCTGTGAAATAGCTTCCAGAACAAAACAGAGGAATTCTGGCAGTGCATCAACAGGATTGTGTTGCCTGTCACTGAATTACAGAGGGTTCAAACACCTTTCTCAAGTAACCAAGGTAAACATGTTTTTTCAGCCCGGGGGCAATTGAATGAATTACCATTCCTCATCATTTCATTATGCAGGTATACTGTATGTTTAACAGCTGTGCATAGTGAAAAAGTATGTAGAATATAGGTTCCTTTCTCGCACAGATCTTTCGCTCTGGAGGGTGATATTTCCAGGTAACCTCAATAAATTTATCCCGTCCACCTCCTCACAGATATTTCTTCTTCTCTGCTTTGATTTTAACATGAGAGCATCATTTGGATGAGTGGAAAACAACAAGTGTAAACCTCTCACCCTCCACTCACTTACCCCATATCACTCCAGGCAAATTGTTTTTACTCTGGACCCCACGACAGCAACTAAAGACCCACCTGCTCATCCAATAACAGCAAATCAAATCACATAGGCTTCCCTTTCTTGGTTTCAAAGGGACATTCTCTAAGTTGATTCTTTTCATTTAATTCCTGCAAAGGGATAGAGCGCACCCCCCCCCCACCCCACCCCCCCCCTCACCCCCACGCTCGCCCTTTATCTGCTCGTGAGAGTGGGGGAAGAAACAGAGGATTATCGATTTGCACTCAAACAGTGGGCCAACCTAAAAAGCCCCAATGAATTGTCACTCATTATTGAAATTATCAGGCACTAATTAAACTGGCAACCCTAAGCCCCCTGGGCTGTGCTCATCTCCAACTGAATTTCAGCTCCTCAGACAGTAATAGGGAGGCAGCATTAGCCGCTACTGGATGCTAATGAGACCTGGAAGCTGTCTCTCCCTCTTAGGGTTTCACAGAAGCAACTGCTGAATGTGAACCACAACTACAGTGCAGCACTGTTTGTGAGCATTTGATTGGCAGAATGAGAGAGAGAGAGAGAAAGAGGAAGAGGGAGAGAGAGGCAGAGATTTAAGCTGGCGACTGTATGAAACTGGATGGTCCTCCGAGTACAGCGTCAACAGTTACATTCAGCAATAATTTTAGTACGCGGATTTGAAAGATTTGAGGCTTTTTGCACATAATACCTCCCCCTCAGTCGTTGCTCTGCATATTTCCACCTCGCTCTGTATCTCTCGTAGCTGCATTGAAGTTGTTGACTTACTCCTCGTGCGTTCTCCCCTTCTCCTCTATGCGAATCAACAGACATGGTACCAGTGAGAGTCTGACTGACTTTATCACATGGTACACAGCTTGTTAATAACTTCCTCTGACAATTCCTCCTCATCTTTGCTGATGACCAGAGGGACAGCCGTGATTGTCATGTTTGTAGGGGAAGAAAGACTCTAAACAATGATGTCACGTCAGCCTCTCTATTAAAAGACTTCATATTTTGAGCGGCATAATTAATACTCTTGGGCACGTCGCTTCCAAGTTGGCACTCCAGGCAAAGGGCTGCCACTCACCTGATAATTATTTTTGGAAATGGAGCCCAAATTACAGTGATTGACAAATGCAACAAAGCAGAGACAGCCCCGAGCATTCAAGAAGAAAGAAATGAGAAAATAGTTAAGTGGTTAATGCACTTTCACAGTGGATTTAAAGTTGAAATCGCTTGTCCTTTCATGTCTCAAATGTAACTTTGGCTAGGGTCAGACTATTTAGCCCCTGTATCCTCCTGAAGCGACACACTAAACGGCCTCTGCAGGAGTAATTAACACTTTTATCATTTCTGTGGTTAAAATGCAAAAGGTTTTTATGACTATTTTGATAGTAGCCGCATGCTCAGATGTATTCAGGGCAACATACTGCAGTTAGCCAACTGTTATGGTGTCAGAAAGCTCTTCACAAATCACAGTCAGCAATTCATATGAATCCAAGTGTGTCCTCACTTCACAGTTGTCTGAAAAAAAAAGGCAAACAGTTGTTAGCCCGTCGGGTTGCATCCATTAGATGGTGGATAGAGGAAAGCGGCATGCCTCCATGCTTTTTACACCTCTCGCCATGCGTAAATCAGCCACTCTGTCATTCTACTCGGAAGAGAGGGGGAGGAATTATGTCAAGTTATTTGTTTTGTACCAAAATGAAATATTTATCGGGAGTGAACACCTACCAGGAACAGACGATAGGCCAGGGTGCTTCATCTTCTCAGACTCATATTTGGCTTCCACCTCCGCAAAGGCCAAACCATGTCCTGAGGGTTTTCAGTGATTCAGGGAAGTCCGCTAGCTTTGAATCCACATTTCAAAGCCTGTGTTGAACCGGAGGACTGTGCTGGAACTGGAGGCAGACATGTGTACACACACTCTAACCAATTATATGGTGATCTCCTCGATTTCTCTCCGTGTTTGATGGGCACAAGATACATAACTTCATGCCTCCTTATTTTTTCCATGTTTCCATATAGGCTCTGAAATATGATTTAACATTTTCGGTAATGAAACATACAGGAGAGTGAGGCTGATTTATGCCTTCGCGGTCGGGAAGTTTTCCACTTAAACATTAGGCCGTGAGGGAGATGTTAAGTTACAGTGCAGTCATCAGGGGTTATTTTGTTTTCCTTCACAACACCCCAAACACACATCATTTGCCATAATTTAAGCTTGAAATACTGGTTTGAGGGAGGAAAACCGAAAGATTGATGGGAAGCGGTGAAGAAAAAAACACGAAGGTGGAAACCTTAAATCCTCTATGTAAAATCAAATTTTAGGTCTGCTTAACAGAAACAAACTCTGACAGGAAAACCATGACACAGTGGTGCGGTTTTGCAGAACGAGCACTCAAAACAAATTCCTCCACATCGGACCTCATTGGAGAAAATGCTTTTCAGAGTGAGAGGCAGCAGGGTGGTAGAAAGGGAAGTATTATTTGCCTATATTCCAAGTGGACCACTTAAACAGTTGTATTATTGATAGTGGCAATAATGTGGACCTCTGCTCTACGTCCTTCGGTACGTCATTAAACGTGTTTCAACAACAGCTTCCACTCTCCCTCCTCGCTGGGAAATCCATTACAGACGCAGAATGCTAAATGGATTAACAGAAAAAGGTCGGGAAGCAAAAAGAGAGAATCATTGTACCTTTGTCCAAACCCATTACAACACTGACCCCTCTGACTTCAAAGTTACAATGATTGAGTTGGTGTCATCACAGGCCCAGACTTCCCTGCCAGTAGGCCTACCTGGAAAACTCCTTTTCTGAGAGGGCTCTCGTTTGATCATGCATGCGGGCGACGCATGTCAAGCCGGGTTATTCCCACAGTTAATATTCTTTCATAACCTGCCATGCGAGCTGAACTTGATTATTTTGGCACCTGGGCAAACAGCTACAGCTTTCAGGTGGTGCATACTGTATCAGAGACCCTGGTCACAAGGGTGATCTATTCGCTGAAAAGGCAGGGTTCTGGCAAAAGACTCAGCACCTCAGAGTAATGAAGCCAGCCCTACTCTGTGAGCATGGGCAGAGCAGGTTACATTAGAAATGCATGAAGGCCAATAGGTGGTTACCTTAGGTCTGCTCCAACCCATTTATATTCCATCAACTGATATCAAAGCAGGAAAATGTTTTTGGAGAGGGGGAAAAGCGGTGAGCGGAGAGGTATATTGAAATGTCTGTGTATCAACAAAACATGCAAAAATGGCTGTCAAATAGCACCGGGCATGCGAAAACCTGCAGTCGTGTCCAACTTGATGGTTACCACAGAAGGCAAGAGGCGTATCTTTGGACGCCTCAACTATGGCTTGGATAAAGCCTGGCTTGGATAATGAATCCTTCCTTTAACAACACTTAAAAAAAACAGCACCATGATTTTTACTTTGCTGTCTCATTACCAGTGTCCACTTGGCAGAAGCGGGAGACTGTTCTGCCCAGAATTAAGGCTTGAACCTGGGCAACTTTCCTGCTGTCCACCCACCCTCTCTGCTTTTGCTTTCTCTCTCAGAGACTTGGTGCTTACTTAATCATGATTAATCGCTGCCTGGATAATCAGATACAACATCAAAAGGTTGGAGATGACAGTCCAAGGACGCTTGGGAGGAAACAAGGTATACCAGGCATTCATTAGCTTTGGCATGGCAGTCATACATTAGCCCATAACCCTTTATTGTCCTAATTAGGCTGGAGAGGGGCAGCTAGCATTAACATTACCAATATTACACACACACACACACACACACACACACACACATATATATATATATATATATATATATATATACAAAGCTGCAGAGTTTACTTCAACTTCTGGCCACATAGTGTAACGCTCACATGACAGACCCTTTATGTCCCAGGCTTTCTTATTATTTTATTTTCTTTCCCTTTTCTGCCCAGGTAGCAGTTTGTCCATGCAGTGTATTATGTTAGCTCACATCCAGCCACTAAGCTGGGCAGTGTTTTTGATTTACAATCACTTTTCTCGGGACAAACATAAGACAGGCTTCCCCTTCCTCCATTATTTTACTCATCTCACTTCACACTGTGAGGTGCAACCCATACTGTATATTTCATTTCTTTTTTTTCCCCTCCCTCCCCTGTTTTAAGTCTCCCTGGATGGAGCCTGGCTTGCGGTGCACCATTTTCCCAGCTACAGTAGCAGTGGTGCTGGGCCCTGTTCAACCCCATTATTTCTGGGAGCCAAATTCCCATGGTCCCAGGAACAGGCGTGCCAGCTCTGCCTTCTTGGCTCTCTTCCCTGGTATTGTTTCCTTTGTTACATCCAGAGCTGCATTTCAGCCCGTTAATGTTTGCGCTGGGAGGTCCAAATTCCCAGTGTTCAGCTTTAGAAAAGGTAACTTGAAGTTCAGAATGCAACCACTTTTTTTTTCTTCGGCAAATTATGTTTTTTCCCACTTTTATTTCTTCCATTTTTGTTCTTTGTTGTGATATAGTATATACAGTGATAACAACACTATAAACTTGTTCGAGATAAAAATTCTTGCATGCAGAGCAATTGTAAAATCCCTCCTCCTGCACATGTCTCAGCCAGATTTATTTTGTTATTATGTTAGATCGATTAAAGTGTCATTATTTTTTTAACCACGTGTGGAGTGTACCTCTCTGAAGTAAAGGTTATTTTACAGTTTATGCATTATTGTGCAGTTAAAGTTTTCACCTAATGAAATGTGAAATGTCTCCACCTCTAATTCTAACACTACCTCCAGATTACACGAGAGCGATCACCAAACAGCGAATCACTATCATTAACATTTTGAGTCTGACTTACTATTCAAGCATGATGGCATTTCCCCATCTGTAATCCACTTTATCACCCATCATTCCAGCCTTAGCACCCTAACTCCTTTTCTCTGATGTCAACTCATGTAGCCATCACGGCAGCTCACACATGGGATTAAATGCAGGGTTTGTTGGCTCAGCGCAGCATGGAGGGAGCATTTCCGACTGATGTTGGCTGTTCCACTCCGAGCCACAGCACTTGTCTCCCAGAGCGCAGACACGACGGTGTCAGGTAATTCTCTGAGGAAGAGCCACACGCCCCTGCAGAGAGCAGTGGGGGAGCCTGTATCACATCTCAGGAGTTGTAATAGCAGCTTTGAAGACTCCAGTCCACTAATCCCACATCATGTGATCATGTGTCTAATAGACCGGTTCCTAATTCACAGCATTGTGGGGGATTTTTTAGCTGTCACTTGCGCCGGCAGAGGTTTACAGTGGGAGAGTGTTATGTTTTGCGAAAATAAATATAAGAGTCTCCTGCGCATGGCTACGCGTGGACACACATACACTCAATCTCACACACACACACACACACACACACACACACACACACACACACACACACACACATAAAGAATCATAAAAGTGAAAGCAGACATTTTGTTAAATTTTGAAGAGCAAAAGTAAGAACAGAAATGATTTCATGTTTCTAAAGTCATCAGAAGTGCGGTCCACAGTGAAATAAAACGATCAACAATGAATACTCTTTGTGCAGGACTAAAGCTCTTCCTTAATAAACAGTTAACAGAATTTATATTAGGTCGGCCTATGATCAATAATAGCATCTCTGGTGACTCTGCAGACGGTCTGATCATACATCACAGAGGATATTCCTTGTAAGAAATTTGAATCAAATACCTTGAAGACTAGTTTCATACAGTAGAAATTGTCTACTCCATAGTCATAAGCTGTCAAATCTTAGAAAAGAGAAAAATGCAACAAGACCCTCTGAGTATAGTGTGTGATCATTGCAGAAGCCCAGGTCTGTTGAGGTTTGTGTGACATTTTTAAGTCCTTTTTGAGTGATTATCTCTAAGGTACTATGCACATTAAATGGCTGAGTTAACCTTAACACATGTAAAACCATTACGCCTATTGACGACAGCAGTGTGTAATCCTGCTTTGCAGTTTGATATTGACACTCATGATCAAATGCTAAGCTCCGCTAGCAGATAGGTTGTCCCTCTCTGGGGGACTGAGAGACAGGCAAATGAAGCAGCACCAGATTGATGAGAAATGAGTGCTCTGTAAATTGTGTGTGTGTGCATGTGTGTGTGGGTGGGTGGAGAGGATGTGTGTACGTGTGTGTGTGTGTGTGTGTGTGTGTGTGTGTGTACTCTTCTCCTGTAAGGGATACTGCAAAGCCAATCAATTAATACTTAAAGTGGAACCAATTCTTGTTTCACTTGGGAACTTACTGAGGGCTTTGCCCCTTCATTTTAATACCGAGGTCTGCATTCCTAATTATGAACAGTGCAAATGGATGTTAAGCCATGCCAAATTAAATCTTAGTTCATTAGATATAAGCTCTTTAAAGATTGAAAGAAAATATTTGAATTTTTAAAAAGTTTCAATGTGCAGTGTCCCATTTTTAATGAGGACGTTGCAATGTGAGGGAGGAAAAAAGGGAAATGTCTTTGTGTGGATGAATAATCTAACCAATATGAAATATTAAGTCACTGTTTTACCCAGTGTTTCTCCTCAGGCTGCAGTGTTAGGCTGGATAATAGAAGATTTTCCTTTGGTGAGGTTCTGCTTTGAATAAAATACAGAGGTGCATGAAGGGGAAGCTCAACTGTCTAGAGGCAACTGGAGTTCTGAATTACATTGTAAATATATTCATTATTCCTCAAAAAAAATAAGGCATTGTTGACAGACGTCAGTTTCATCATTAGAAGTGTTCCGAGTCAGCCAGTAAATAAGTAAACTCCTTTTATTTTCTGCAGGAAAATGCACAAAACTTCTGAATTTCAATTTTTAACAGTGTTTGCAGCCCGGGTGAACCTAGTTACCATAATGTTGGCTTAATCTATATTGAATGTGCGAGCTTACAACAATACTAGCTTTGCCGAGGAGTGGTGCATTAACGCTTACCTGTAGCTTTTAATGTGCTCTCTAGCACGGCTTGTAATGGAGAGAGCAGATGTTCAGCGTGGCAGCACCTACTTGCCGCCGTCCCAACTCTGCTTTCTCACACCACATGAGGAGAGCGTAATGAAAATCTATAGAAAGTTTCACACCAGTGCTATTAAGGGAACATTTCTTCACAGTCGCTGCCTCCTGAATACAGCATCAAAAGAGCACAATGTAACACACTGTTTGCATTATAGATAACCCCCAATTACATCGTCTTGTTCTTTTCTTTGCTCTAATATCTTTCTGTTATTTGTCCGTCATTGACTGTCTTGCCGAGACAGATCTGGTTCTAAAACGGGAAGCTCCGAGGCCCCGTTGTCGTAAGAGGTTTACACAGTGTCCATTGTGTAACAGCTGTAAAACACAGACCAAATTATTATTAACTCCGCATGCTGCTCTGCCTCTGCCTCTGATAAAGTGGAATCCCAGAACAACCTTTGGATTTTGGCCAATAACCTTGGAGGGAGATGGTGATTGAAAACAGTGGTATGAATCCAGGTCAGTCATTATGTCTACACTGCTGAGACAAAGATGCAGGACTAAGCTGAGGGTGTGGTGATGCCGTTTTATGCATTAAAGAGAAAACGAGGCAAAGTGAAGAATATATCCCTCTTTGTTAGACGGAAGAAAAAAAGAAACTGAATTGTGGTTATCCATAAAAATTTCAAAGAAAGAGAGTTGCCACATTTTTAGCCTGATGGATTTCTAAAAAGGAAAACTCCCGCTTAGAATTTCCGACCTCCTCTAATTTCACAATCCCTTGCTTTTTTGATTCTCACTTTACCTGTTGGGACAGACGGAAATGTCGAATTTGCTCTAGCATCTTTCAGCATGATATGACACCCAAAACCCAGGAGTGACGGTGTCTCTTTCCCCGCAGGAGAAACAAGGAAGATGATTTGTTGAGGGGCCCCGGGGAATGAGTGCGCCTTGAAAACAGGTGGCGCAACATCGCACTGCAGCGTGCCTTCAGGGAATATTTGTAGATATTCAGGAAATGCACAAAAACAAAACATTTCCCTGCGACAGAAGCAGACGCCACCTACAGTACAACACAAACTGAGGAAGTGATTAACTCTGCTCCTGACATGTTTCCCCTAATGTCATTTCCTCAGACTTGAAAGATTTTTTTTTTCCCCCTTCTAAAGTAAGTTAGAGTTTTTCATGATGATGAATGCTTTGTTATGACTTTGGCTCTCATATATTCAACATGAGCCACTGTAAGCATGAGAAATATGTCGCTCGTCTCGTCAAATCTCACCAACTGAGTCACTCACAGCTGAGCGAGATAGGTCAGCAAGAACAATTTCTTCATTTTGACAAATCACTCCAAAAATGTATTAGCAGAGAGGCCAACTGTCAATCCAGCTGCCCAAAGGTCCTTACAGGGCCTTTTGGTGGGTCTGAAAAATGATGTAATCAGCCCGTCCTTCCTTCTTACCGGGGCTCCATCCATCCTCTCTAAAGGCCCGGTCCCCTTGGCCTCGCTCTGGATCAAGTCCCCATAAGGCCCCCTGACCCCGTTAGAGGCGCATGATGGGCGGCCCTGTCACTTCAAATGGCTGCCCAGGTCCGGTCTGAGAGTAACCCCTCACTGTGAGTAAACCTCTGCGTTATTTCTGTTTTATAGGCTACGGGCGGATAACTGCGTGGAATGGATGTGGACAACTTAGTTATTGTCACTCAGGGCGAGGGAGTGAATGTCGTTACTGGGTTGCGAATGGGAGTCGATTGAAAGGTATGAAAAGTTATGTGTTGTAGTTTCACAGTGTGAGGGAAAAGTAAGGCACATTTCTTACACTGGTGTGTGCTCGCGATGACGGGAGGGAGTCTGCCAGCCACCGAATTGTCTCCGACGAATGTTATACATCGCAGCGAATGCGGAATTACATATTTGGCCACAACTTACCAAAGACAATGTTCAAAGGAGCTATTTAAATTTCAAGGAAGACGAATGACTCATATATGATGTGTATTTTCACTTCTGGAGAGCTGTGCCTTTGATGGCGAGAGGGGAAGACGTGGGTTTGTTATTGAAGTAAAGAATAATAAGGCCACTGCATGTTGGCCGACTCTCCCTGTACAAAGACCTTGATATGAATCCAATGCACTATGTATGCCCCTTAGAACAAGCAGGGATACAGGAAAGCATGTGGCTTTTGATCCTGCTTTCCTTCTGTTGTCTTTCATCTGACCCATCCTCCAAAATTGTCACTAGGACTCATGCAGAAGACAGAGCAGAGATCTGCTAATCTAACCCTCCGGGGCTACACTGGTTTTCTCGCTCACTTCCACTTTCTGAATGCTCCTGGACATTTTTAGTCATTAACTTGCAGAGGACACTGCCTTAAGTCTTAAAAACCTTCCAGTCTGTACATTGTGCACCAAGTGGGGATGAAGTGAAACACAAAACACAATTTTTTGATTCTAGCATTTTTTTTTGTTACCTTTTAAAAAAACAACCTCTTCCATGAGTAAACTGTGTTGAATCTTTGAAGAGGTGCCAGGTTAGCTACAGTATCAGCTCCGTATCCTTTCCCTCAGAGGTAGAGAGGGAGAGCATGTTCTCCTAAGTCTCTGCATGGTGAACATGTCAGCGAATTACACACTGTGAACAACTGATTGAGGCTATGAAGAGGAGGGCATACCAAAAGATAATATGTTTGGTTTGGAGCCGATCCGCTGAACATACATTTTTCTCCCACATAAATTTCCCTGGTCCGCCCTCCGCAGCAGAGTATCCCCCCTCAAACACAACCCACTTTAATTCTCTGGATTCAGCATTTCGACTTTATAAATTTCATCCCTTTCACCTAAGGGTAGCATTTATAATCAGAAATGTGAGTTTATATTTACGGTAAATGATGCATTTGAAAGTTTTAGTGTTTCCATACCACAACTCCGTGGTGGCTCCACTAGTTAGGGAGTATCCACCTCCGGATAGTTATGGTCAGAGACATGGACTTAGATTTGCGGTGGTTGCATGGACGAGCCTGTGAAACAAACCGTGACATTTGGCAAATTGAACGACAATAAAGTTAAATTGTTACCGTAAAAACTGAACGCAGAGATGTTTTAAAGTTTGTCTCTGAAGATAAAACTTTTCTGTCTCTGCATCAAACTTTTCCAGGGTGTTTGTTTCGTCCATCACGGCAACAGCTGAGCACTGAATTCCCAGTGATTCATCTTATACAAATAAAAGAAGGGGGCTTTTATTCTCAAATGCAACAACCTAGAAAGGCTATTATGCCAGTCTTCCACATCGATTTTAAGGCAACCTCGCCACTTCCTAGGTAACAACAAGGTATTCATATGGTAATAATCATAATATGTCAAGTATCTCCAGCCATCAGAGATGCTAGTCTCAGTTTAATGATTCTGGGAAATTGAGGATTACCCAGGATATGAGAGCAAGCCTACAGTTTTCATATGGTGTGGGAGGTTGCAGGGCTCTGTATTAGTAATCACAGGGGAGAGCCGAGAGGTGGGAGAGAAAATCTGCTTCTTCTCTTCTCTCATTCATCATAGCAGTCCTCTGGTGAGGAAACATGGCAAATGGCCAAATGAATGCACTTCATAAAGCGCAAATGTCTCCTCTGATGTGCCTCTCACTGAGGATCTGGAGAGAGGGGGAAAGATTTCCGCAGATATATTATTGTCAAACTCTGCTGCCCCCGCTTCCAAGTGTTATTATGATATTGTAGGAGATCTTACAATAAGATTTGGTGACTTCACTCAAGCAGTTACCATAACAATGTTACAATGATGGCAGCAGTTTTCAATAGCCGCCTAAACTGAATGAAGCACATTGTCACACCGGATGATAAGTTTTCTAAGAGAAGTGCTCTTTTTTTAATGTTTTATGATGTTGTAATTTAACGGGGTAATCTTAAAATGGAAAGAAAATCCTCACCGAGTAGATAAAGTGACTATAAGTAGCGGAGATGTGAGATAAGATATTGAGAGTGGAGCCAATTCACACCACACACAATAAGATGGTCAGCACCACAGGGAGGTGCTATGGATCTGTATCCCCTATTACATGCAGCACATGTGCTTTAATGCGTGAATTACCAAATGGGTAAGACTTACAACATCTGCAAGATCAGATTTTAATGTAACACCTTTTGTTTCACTTATTTAACAAAAATACTGATATAGTATAAAGCAGAAATTTATTTAGATGCAGGATAAATGCTTCAAGATTTCAGGAGTGATGTAAAAATAAAGGTAATGAGTCTTATTTTTAAGCCAAAAAATGTAAAATTGATGATACTTTTTTGTGTGTATGTTTATATAAATGTGCAGTATTCTCCTGAAAAGCCATGGAAAAATAAACTAAGATAGATGCAGATG